>NC_048895.1:4260157-4526693 GCF_011077185.1 Oxyura jamaicensis
TCCTTTTATATATATATATATATATACATATATATATCAGAAATCAAAGCTTGATGGTTGAGGATCAGCCTTGTTTTGTGCTAGCGGTAGTTAGAGTGAGTTGAAAGTGGGCAAAAGGTGAGCCCCAAACTGAACTTCCAACAGAAAGTTTCTGCTTTCACCACAAGCTGAAGTTTGCTGAGTAGAAATGTAATCTTTCTTGGTGGGATTAACTAGTTCATTTTAAATTGCTTCAAGGAGCTTAAAATTGAGGTGTCCTAAGGTGACTAATGGGTGCATAGCGTCTTCTGTGGTAATACCTTATTCTTCCTTCTGTTTTTAACTATTAAGAGAGTTAAAGTCTAAGACGGGAAAAGCGAACATTAGGAAGATACAAATATACTCTGCAAACTGTAGGTTTTGCTCCGAGGAAGTTGTTCTGTATTTTACGTGTGTCTGATACAGCAAGCGTGTTTCATATTGAAATGAGCAAAAGCTGGCGTCTGGTTGATAAGAGTTCTAATGCCAACCTAGTTAGTACTGGGAGACTTACTGCAAAGGGCATAGGTAAACCGACTGAAATTTACAGGCATGCAAATGGCCAGAAGTTCATTTAATTAAAAAAAAAAAAGACTCACAATACCTTTTTCTGCTAACTGATAATAGATTCAATCTCTAAATGTTCTGCATAAAGGTTATTTGAAAGGTTGGGGAGAGAAGGGAAAGCAGGGGACCCTAAGGCCTTGCATATGCTGTATAATTGTTTGGATTCTCAATTAGGTCACACCACCCTCTTCTCTAAGGGTGGATTCAGAGGAGCTGTCAGACTTCTTTCCTGCTGTACCATTGGCTTGTTATCTAGGAGAGATGAGAACAAGTATGGGAAATAAAGCTTTCATATTGCAAAATATTCTTGGTTGCATGTATAAGACAGTCTTGCACAGAGATAAACAACTTCAGTGTTACAGCATCAGGTGTGCTAGATGTGGATGCAGTATTTCCTGCTTTCTTAGTTTATATGATAAATAAGCTGAAGGTTTTTCCACCTGTATGTTTCAGTTGGGTTGCAGTTCCATCCTTACAAAGAATATCTAAATTTTTGTTTGTTTGTTTCTGAAAGACCTGTGTTTCTTGGCTAAATTTTTTATTTCTTGCAAACATTGTGCAATGTACTGGGTGTTTGGCTACCAAATTCCTCAACCTGGCACTACTGAAACGCGCTGTCATATTTATAGTTAGACCAGGCCTCTGAGAAAACTGAAAATGCAACCTTATTTTGAGTACTGATCTTGATTGTCTGAATTTGTTTAGGTCTCCTGACTTGGGTGACAACTTGCTGACCAGACCTGGACAACCCACAGTTGCACGAATTCCTCCACCTATTTTGCCAAGACCATCACAGCAAACAGGAAGCAGCAGTCTGAGCACCTTCAGGCCAGCCTATAGTAGCTCTTTTACTCCAGGCTATGGTTCATATGGAACCTCTTTTTATGGAAGCTATAGTCCTTACAGTTATGGATATGGTGGTTTGGGTTATAACCGCTTTCGTACAGATGATATTCCTCCCAGCAGGTTTGTTCAGCAGGCTGAAGAGAGCAGCAGAGGCGCCTTTCAGTCCATCGAAAGTATCGTGCATGCATTTGCCTCCGTCAGCATGATGATGGATGCTACTTTTTCAGCAGTGTACAACAGTTTCAGAGCCGTGTTGGATGTAGCCAATCACTTCTCCCGCCTCAGAGTACACTTCACAAAGGTGTTTTCAGCTTTTGCTTTAGTGAGAACTATAAGATACCTCTACCAACGTCTACAGCGATTACTAGGTTTGCGGAAGAGCTCTGAGAACGAGGATTTGTGGGCTGAAAGTGCAGGGACAGTAGCTCGTGTTGGTCTTGAAGACAAGACAGCTAACTCAGCAAAATCCTGGCCTATTTTTTTGTTCTTTGCTGTTATAATGGGAGGTCCCTATCTGATTTGGAAACTGCTTTCTACATACAGTGATGAAGAAACAGGTAAGATGATCTGCTATATGAGAAGTGCAGAGTATACGTTCACTTAGTTATCACGTGTACAGATTAATCTTATATTTCAGGAATGGAAGTTAACTAGATACTGGGGTACAATTTTGGCCATGTGATACAGGTAACAGCCTGTTTAAATAGCCTACTCTTGAGTTAGGATGCAGTTTCTTGGTATGCCTTGTGTGTTTCAGAAATTACGGTTTCTATTTCTGTGTTCTTTCTATGAGATATGTCTGCTGGGGAAGAGGTTGGGAAGCTACTGGGTGGGTTGTCACAGCAAATCATGCTTTGTTTGTTACTGCTGACAGTTCTCTGTCAGAAGTTTAGCAAGGCAGTTAAGGGTGTCTTCTCCATTTTTATTTTATTAAAAACAAACAAGCACTTAGTTCAAAGCAAGTAACCTCTTAATTTATATGTGGAAGCAGCGTCTAGTAACTGGGCAAGTGGTGAAGATGATCATGTAGTTGGAAGAGCAGAGTATGACTTCAATGCTCTTTCAGAAGAAGAAATTTCTTTCCGTGCTGGTGACATGCTCAAATTAGCACCCAAAGGTAAACTTTTAATCTTTCGTTTCCTAATCACATGTCCCCCCCCCCCAGTTTCAGACTGTAACAATATGACTTATTTCACCAAAACAAAACACCTTGTTGGACCCAACTCCTCATCTCTACTGCTTTTTTTTTTTTGCCCATTAGTTATTACATGTGTTCTAACAAAGCCCACTGAATAATTTTGTTGAATTTCACAAAAGTACAACACAACTTAAACTTACTCAGGGTGTACTTTGTGGTTACCGTCTTGGCTATTTCTTCCTCGTGCACTGTACAACAGTGAAAAATAGTCTTCATGTGAAAAAATCTGGTGGTGTCAACAATTTCAGCTTCGCAGTACTCTTCAGAATACCTCACCAATGCAGATCCTAGTCATTTCTCTAGTGAACTAATTTGTATCTGACTTTTATCAGAGTTATTTTTCTCTGAGTGATCAGTTGTTCTCTACCTCCTGGTGTATTTGTACCTCAACTGCAACGTACTTTGAGTTGTTTTGTAACTTAATGCATTTGTGTTTTCTTCTTCAGAACAACAACCCAAAATCCGTGGTTGGCTTTTGGCTAGTTACGATGGCCAAACAACAGGACTTGTGCCAGCTAATTACATCAAAATACTGGGCAAAAGAAGAGGTAGGAAAACAGCGGACCTGGAAAGGATTACAGAGCAACGGCCATCCTTTGTCGGCACATCTGATAGAGGATCCACTGCTGCTGTGACTTTAGAGGAGCAGGAAGCTGCTTTTGATTCTGTTTTTGCTGGAAGCAGTAAAGTTCCTGTTGCATCTGACTCCACTGTAGTCACTGGAGAGAAACAGGGACTCTAAGGCACTTTCATCAACAAAGCAACTGAACTATGTTTTGTTGATAAAACTTAGGGTATGTTGAAAATCTGTATTGTAGTGGAACACTGATGGGTCTTTACCAGTTATTGCTGCTACTGACTGGTGAAGGGATTGAGAGATGATTGCTCAAATTTGTATTTATTTTTGATTGACCTATGGCTGTATATTAGTGACTCTACCCAACCACCTGGCAGCAGCTCTAAGATCTTGAGTCAAGAAAAGTTGGGGCGCTTATAACAAAGCAAACAAACAAATGAGGACTGACCTGTTCTTGTTAAGTAGATAAACTATTGATGAAATCTGGAGATTAATGTCCAGTCTTCATTGGAATGTCAGCTTGACAAGATGCCACTTCAATAAATGTGCAAAGGGAAAAAACAGATTTCTGTGAAAAGCCCTCCAAATCTGGAGGCTGAGGATGATAAAAAGTGATAGTGCGTTGTTTCGCTCTGAACGGTAGAAGAATTGCAAGAGATTTAGGTGACACAGCTGAATCATTAGAAGATCTCAGTTGCTTGCTTTTTGGTAAGAAGTAGGGTTTCTGACATAAAGACCTTAGCTCTTTCTTATTAAAAAAAGAATGTGACTCGTGAAAAAGAAAGGGGGGTACAGTGGAGGATGGATTAGGAATTACAGAGGAAGAACAGTGAGCCTTCAGCAGTAGTTCTAACTTTATTATTATTATTAAAAGAATATTAGAATGAAGGGCATCACCTGGTCCAGCACTTTCCAGGGCACTTACTGTCATTCCCTTCTGTAGTAAACTAATTTATCATCACTCCTAGCCATGTTGTGTTGTAGCCTGTTTACTGCCTGTCAATAGCCTATCAACTGCCATCTGCATCTCAGTGTATTTGGGTTCTTTGTTTATTTTTGTTTTCAAGATTGTCAAAATACCTATGCTGCATTTTTAGTGCAGCGGTAATGCTTTGAAGTGTGTGTGTGGGGGTTAACAATTCCATTGAGGGGCAAAGAAAAAGTGAAGTTTCTTGTTTAGTTGTCTCAATTAGCTAAGTTTTTGGAGTTAACTCCTTGTGCTGCCTTTCAGGTGGTTAATGTTGCATCTGCCCATACTATTTGAGGGCTCTGGTTTATCAAAAGCCATAACAGCATTAAGACTGTTCCAAGTGCTTGGTATTTCTTTCATATTGGTGTTTGAGAATTCAGTATTGAAATACAGTTTTTCTTAATGGAGCAAAGAATAATTACAACTTTTTTCCTTGAATATATGTGTGTGTAATATATACGTACATATAACATTGAGCTTCTGAAGGTTAGAGCGGTGGATAAAATACGTAAAGCTTGTCTTTATCACTAAAATAGCTTTTCTTTTTATTTTAAAGGTACTCAAAAATATTAGTAAAAGTAGGACATGCCCTTTGCTTAATTGATCCAGTAGTTTCCATTTGACTGTTTCTACTGAGATCTTCAACATCCATTATGTATTAGCAGAGCTTTCGGTATTTATACTTTAATTGCATTTGCTGGCCTTGAGTTATGAGAATCCTGTTCACCACGACAAATCTCTGACGAGGAAAATTGAAGGGAGCATTGCATTATTGAGGTAGGGTGGCTGAAAAGATGCATCTTATGCTAGAACCTTGGATTTTAAAGTAACCTCTGAATGGCTGCTGATAACGAGCAAGAATTGCTCAAGTTGTTGTGCTCGGATACTGGGAGTAACCTTTTTTACTAGATTGTTAGATCCTCAAGTGCAGAGGAAAAGGAAAGAGTAGTTTAAAGGGGAAATGGGAAACTAAAACTAGGTTTAAAACAGAACACGTTCCTGAGACATCTCCTCATGTATCAGGGCACTGAAGAATTTTTTTCTATATTTGGAAATAACACTTGTTGAAATAAATTAGCAAACAACCCTGAAATATAAAAGGTATGGGGGGCAGGGGGAAAATGAGGTTGTTAAGTGTACAGTTCTGCTTACAGTGTTTATTCATGGAGGGAATTAGTTTACTGTTGTGAGTTTTAATTGACGGACTGTCAGCCTCTCTTGTGTCAGTGGAAGATTTCAAACAGAGGAAGGGTCTTTTAAATAAATGAATAAATGAAACCCATACTTTTTTTGTGGAATATCCATTGAAGTAGACTTCTGTTTATCTGGTCAGAAGAAGTTGGGAAGACAGTACCTCAGTGTTCATCAGAATCCTTAAAACTACTAATTTTTAGAAAGATTGATTTAACTCTCACATTTCAGGTCATAATATTTTCGAAAACATTTTTTTAGTAGAAAAATAGGTTATTAATAACTTGTCTTTACAGGAGTTCAACTTTAATCTACCAATCACTAACTGTCATAACTACATCTGCTAAATCTTGACAAGAGTTTTGATTCTTTCAATCTTGTGATTACTTTAATGGGAAAAGAAGGCTCTGAGGAAATGAAGTTTTTTAGCTCACAATTAGCTGTATTGGTTGCAGAAGGGTGTTAAAAATAAGTAAAATATATACTGTTTTAAGATTTAGAATTTTTTATTTACATGTACAAACTAGCGTTAGGAAAAGGTGTGAATTTCATTGCCTCCATCTCTGCCTGTACGTCAGCCTAGAGAAAAAAAACATCTCAGTGAAGGCTGATTGAAAAAGAGAGGCTGGTTGACAGGCTGCTCAAGACTTGCCTTACTTTAGAATGGTGAGACGACTAAAAGGAGCAGGTGCGGCTCCAACTGGAGTACGTAGAAGAGGAGATTAGGAAAGAGGTGCAGCTGAAATACTGCCGATCTTACGTGTTAGGCAATTGACCCTTATTTTAAGATCTGTAAGTACTACGTTACCTTTATTATTCTTTGGAACTACTTATACACCTGTAGCAGACCTAGAAGGTTCTAACAGATGTAGAGTATTTGCTTATATAAAATTTTAGTTTAATCTTTTTTGAATGTTATTATAGACTGTTTAGCATACCAACCATTTTGTGCTTAAAAACTATCTGAACTAATGACAGCAGCTGCCAATTTTGACTGGTTCTCTGGGTGCTAGCAGTACGTGACTGTGCACATGTTCAAAGCTTCGCTCAGGTTTCTGACAAATAAATTATAAACACTCCTTTTGTCCAGTAGAACTTAATAAAATTGTCCTTTTTTTGCACAGGTTCAAAAAATTCCTTCCGTGGAACTAGACTGCATCTGAGTTAGTAAGATGGCTTTTACTTACTGATCATCTTGGTGAAATGTACTAGTCAAGTAAATAGAAATAAAATAGTTTCTGATTTGTTAGTGAGAACTTTCCAAAAGAGGTTTAAAGTCGGTAACCAACACAATGACTTCCTTGACACACCATTGCTGTTGTAGGAATATCCTTGTTGGTGATAGGAGAACTGCATTTATTTTCCCAAACACGGATACTTTTTAAGTAGCTCCTTTTTAGTTTTTCATCCGGGCAGGTGCGGCTGTGTGTTGGGGTTTGCCAACCTTGTCACGCTGTGATGGCAGGTAGTGATTGTGTGTGTCCCAGGTGATGACGATGCACTTTTTTCCCCTTTGCCTCCCGGGAGTGGTTCTTTTGCAGGCTGATCCGAAGCAGGCCTGCGGTCATAGTGCTGCTTGCCCCAGTTCTGCGGGCATACCACCTTTAAGCAGCTGGATAATCTCTCCTAGAAACAAATGCTCATCCAGTTTTATTGACACAAGCATGGTGTGATGTCAGTAATAACGTCAGGTGTTACTAATACCACTTTGTGGTATTAAGGTTTCGTTAGATTTGAACTAATCAAAAGAAAAAAACATGGAGTAGATGACAATTTGCTATACTATCAAAGGCGATCTTTAAAACTATTTTAAAAATGAAAGCAATATAAATGCACAGAGCCAGTTCTGCTACCATTGAATTATTAGTAACTGAATTATTAACTGAACAGACACAGTCTGCAGACTGTCAAATAGATAAAAATTGAGTTACTGAGTCCATTTTTTTTTTCCAAATACAGGTTTTTTCCTATTTTTATTTTTAAAAAAAGAGCTGCACTGCTGCCTAGGAGCAGCGGTTAATTCCCGAGCGGTGCCGGCCGCCCCGGCTGTACAGCCAGGAGCTCAACGAGCTGCCGCCTGCTGCGCCCCGGCCGCCATTTTGCGGCCCTCAGGGCCCGGCCGCGCTGGGGAAGGCGGGCAGCGTCACGGCCGCGCGCGCGTCACGCAGAGGGGAGGGGGGAGCGAAGCGCAGCCAGCCCCGCCCCATCCACCCCTGCGCGCGGCCGCGCGTTGCCGGGCGACCGGACGCCGTGCGCGAGGCGGGCGCTGCCGCTGCACTGCGACAAGGCGGGGCCGGGCGGGGCGGGGCGGGGAGCGCCGCAGCGCGCGCGCCGCGCCTCGCGCCCCACCCGGCCGCCCTATTGGCTCTCCGCGGCGGGAGGGGGCGGGGCTTCCCCGCTCTGGCCGCGCTGATTGGCGGCTGGCGGTCCCCTCACGGCGGTCCCCCTGCCGGGGGGGGGAGCGGCGGCCGTGACAGGGACGGCGGCGGCGGCAGGGAGGGGGCCGGGGGCGGCTCCCGCGTTGGTCCCGCCCCGAGCCGAGGAGCCGCCGAGGGCCGCCCCGCCGCGCCTGGAGCCGCCAGGTAAGCGGGGCCGGGCCCTCCCGGCCGCGGGCTGTGTGAGGGCTCCGCGCCCCCCTCCGAAGCTGGGCGCCTTCGGGCAGAGCATCCCGTGACAGGGATGCTGGCGTCCGCGCTGTCCGAAGGCACCGCGAGGCGTGCCGTGCTGCTGCCGGGGGGGAGTAAAGGCATCCCTGGGCTTGTGATCAGCCCCGCTCCTTCGCTTGTCTTTGTAGGGATGTGCGCGTATAACCGCGTTTTGTTCTGCCTGGAGTGAGTGGGTGAAAATTGTCTGGGAGGCGATTCCTTCGGAGTTTCGTTACATGTTCGAGCACTTCCCCGTGCACGGGCAGGCTGGGTCATAACCCACAGCTGCTGCTGTGTACGTCAAATCTTTACTAGCATGATGCTTACAGCCAACTGTATTGTCTCCTTTAAAGTATAAGCTCCGTGGCTGGATAACTGCTCTGCTTTCCTTCTTTGGTTATCTGATATAATCATATTGTACCAAGCGGTGACATGGAATACGTGACGTTACAAGTAATTTTTCTCTCACTAGGTGTATTTTGTATCTTGAGACCGGAGGATCCTAGTGCTCCATCATTCTCTCATCTCATTTAAGCGTACTTTTAAACCAGATGCAGCATGCATATAAGGCAGCATTAGAACTGGGCTGCATCTCTTATATCCACCCAGGTTTTCCACTGGTGCTGAGCTGTTCTTACCTGGTAATTCCTTTCCACAACAGCAGGTATTGTACACAGTCAGTGGCTTAATTACAGCTGATACTGATATCTGTCCGTGCACTGACTAGACAAGTTTCCACCACCAAATTACCATGGTGCCACCACTTGGTACTACATTTGGGATAAGGGCTTGATGGATGTAGGGACTGATCTACATTTACCTCAAAATGGCATCTATCTTTGCTGGAAAGTTGGGGCTCATCCTGTCTGGGAAGGACCTTTGTCCTTTAAAACTGGCTATTTGTCACGCTTTGCAAAAGATTTCATTTAGATAGGATTGCTGAAGTGCTATGACTTATCAGATTGGCTCGTCTTCCTAAAATGAAGCTCTTTAACCTGGTGCCCTTTCTATGTTTTGTTTGTTGTGTTTAAATCTCACAAATATCTGAAACTTAAGCATTATTTTAGCATGTTCTCTCTCTTTTTTTTTTTTTCCTGATGGTTTCATATAGCTGTTCTTTTGAGAGGATGAAAGCTTACAGTTATCTGCTACTCTGAATTCTATTTCTACTAATAAACTAAAAAATTGCTGGAATGGTTTCTTCAATCAGAAGCAAAATCAATGCTATTTTGTATGTTTTAATTGTCTCTTAGCTGCATGGAAAGCAAGTGATGCAAAAGAAATACCTACCTGTAGTAGTCTTTTGGTAACAAGCAATCAGTTAGATCTGCTATGACCTGGGTGTATTTTCCCTGAAATTTCTTATAGTCCTTGCTTTCTACAACAAAAGTCAAAATTCTGTGTGTGACCTTTAGGTCCTCTTATTTATGTGATCTGGGTAAGGTACTTCAGAAAAGGTCTAAAGTGCTTTATGAGTTCTTATTAAGCTCTGTGGCTGGGTGCTGGTTGAATATGGAAGCCCTGATTAATGCCAGCAGTTTTCTCCCAGCGTATGCTAAGACAGTGCTCTGAACTTTTACTCTGTTCCGTGGTACTATACGTAACATGCGTTTAAATAAATAAAGGCATTTGTTTGTTTTTCCTCCAAATTAGGAGGACTGCATTTGTAAAGCACTCACTATTACTTTATACATTTTTTACTGGTGTTTGATTCGGTGCTCAACTTGAAACTGGAGGAACGAGATTGCTTGGCCCTAATAATCCCAGTTAGGTGTCCCGCATGTTTCAGGACAACTCAAAACTGAGGTGCTCAGGATGAGAGCTGAGAGACAGCCCGGTGTTTGCTTTGAGGTTTTATTGATTGCCCTGAGTTCCCTATATAACGGGAGTCAGGTTTATAAAACAAATAGGCAGAACAAGAAGAGATGGAAGTAGAAAGTTTGGAGAACAGAAAATTATATTTAAGTGCAAATAAACTTAAATTTAGGAGCTCCCCTGTAGCTTTGGCTGTTTATTCCAAAATTGCAGGAGGCCCTGCTTTGCACTGGAGGGCTCAGTGCTGTGACTCCCCCCTGGAAGCAGACACGGAATGGTTCCCTTTCAAAGCTGCGGAACGGGGAAGTAGTTGTGGTAATGTATCCCCCAAACAATTAAATACCAACACCTCTCAAAGCCTTCAGTTTACTGCTCTGTGGTAATTTGTGAAAAAAAATAGTAATAATCATGGTAATATGTTGGACTGTGATGGCTAGTGGTGGAGGGCTGGGCACATCTTCTGTTTAGTCACACTGGCTGTGGAGACGGAAGCGTCTAGCCAAAACGGTCAGCTGACACTTAGGGTAAAAAACAAAATGTTTGCTATAGTGTTTTTAAATCCCTTTGTTCTAAAAAGTGTCTCTTCTAGAAACGTGTCCCTCTTGGAGCTACAGTTCACAGCCTCTCCTCACCCCTCTCTCCCCTTTTTTCCTTATTCTACAATTCTATGTGCAATTTTTCTGTTCCTCTGTGCTGAAGCAATTCAAAGGTAATTCCTGCTGCAGTTGAGTTGGGTTTGATATGTTTTGCACGTCTGCTCCTTCCCCCCAAAGCATTTGAGCGTGGAGATACGAAACAAACCTGCGAGCATTAGGACGTGCCTGTAGTGCTGTGGCAAACATTTCCCATAGTAACTTGGGGAATGTTGCAGGTGACTTAGATTAAGCTTTGGCAAACGATGCAGGCAGACTTGCTAATTACTTTTTCTCTTCTAGGCTTAAGCAGCCAAAGATGAGTCGTGGATTTTCAGAAAACAATAACTTTCCGTATGACAACAATCAAATGGTTTTGGATATGATCCTGTGCTCCCTAATCGGTGTTCCCCAGCCTATCAACTGGGACAGCGTGGCAAGGCTCGTTCCAGGATATACATCCAAAGAGGTGAATTTGCTAATACAAGTATCCGTCTACTCTAAGTAGTACTTTATGAAGAAGAAAACTTTGGGGAGGGAGGGAAATTGAAGTTAAGTTTTTTTATTATTATTTTTAATTTAATGTATAATTACAAGAACTGAAAATGTTGAATATGCAGTAGATTGAAAACATATTTTTGTTTCTACAAAACTTGAACATTGAGATATACAGTCCACATTTTATTTCATTAAAACTGATAAAGAATACAAATAAAAATCAATGGAAAGTAAAAACTGAAAACAAATTTAGAAAAAAATAAAAAGCTATGATGTTTCAAAATATATAACTAAGGTTATTTTCATGGAAAGGATGGCAGTACCTACTAACCTCCTGTAGCTTCTCATGGCCTTACTAGCATACCTGCTAATTTTCTGTGAATGATATTATAACTCTAAGGAAATAAGAGTTACAGATCTTACTGTGAAGGAGAGCCATTGCCTTTCTTGCTTGGTGTGGACCATTTTTTCTTTGGTTGGAATAGGATTTGGAAGAACCTAGTGCCTCTCTATGCTTAATCTCTTTGGGCTGCTGAATTTCCTTGTGAAATGGTTTTCATTACTTAAAAATAAAACTGTTTTTTTTTTGAGTTATGAGGGAAAGTGAGCTAAGAGAGAAAAATGTCTTTTGTCCTTGTGATTCAGTGAAGCTGGAAAAAAAACAAGCCAACGGTCTTTATTTTCTTGACAACTTAATCAAATGTGTCAGCTGACATTTGTAGCATTGCTCGCGGGCATCACTGTAACCTTGTATTTAGAATATCAAAGTGAATGATTGGGAGTAGAAACTTATGTGGAAGGTTAATGCCTTTCAAGTGTTCGGCAAAGCACTAGGGGGCAGGAGGGTGTCTCCCATTTAACTTTCAATTTACAGGCAGTTCTATGCACCTTAAGCAACCAAAATAGTTACAAAAACATTGGTGAGATCTCTCCTTATGTTAACTAAGATAATGTGATTGATTAGTACATATCTGGCCTGAAGAGTCGTGTCACAGGGGAGTTGCCTGTGGAATTAAGTGGACTTACAGATATGTGCAAGTTACCTGTGCACAGGATTCTGCAGAACCCATCACTGTCCTTGAGGTATGGAATTACGAAATGGGAAGACTTCCTAGTTCATCAAAACAAGGAATGGAGAGCTGATAAAAGTGCAGAGGAAATCACCAGTTCCACGTGTCCAATCAGAGTGGAAATCATAAAGGGAAGGAGTAATAATTATGAAGCAATTATAGCCACTTGTAATAATGTTTGTGATAGAAGGACTAGCTACAAAAAGAGACATTAAACTCTCCTTTAACTTCCCTTTTGAAGATCAGGTTTAAAATTGCAGGCCTAGAGGAAGTAAAGGTTGAAACAGGTTCCATCTAACTTTATTCTGTTACTGTTTAATTATGGCAAATTTTATTTTATTGTGTGTTTATGTGCTTTTCTGATACCACTAAGTAGGAAGCGTTATAAGTCTAATATCAGCATGATCAAACTGTTCATGTAAACAAGGAAATATGGAATGCAGTATCTGCCTCAAATTAGAGTTATTAAAAATGTACTGAAAGCTACTGCTTCATTGTCCTATCATTTAATCTTGTGACAGTGTGCAAAAAGGTTTGATGAACTAAAAAGCAGTGGAAGTTCACCCGTTGACAACCAGTATAATCCCCTGATGGCTGCTGGTGGGAATCCTGTGGAAACTTTAGCCACGTACATCAAATCCTCCTTGCTCGATACACAGACAGAGTTTCAGGAGCCTGCTATTGGGCAGGATTCCATTACGATAACTGGTATGTTTTTAGTCCTTCTGAAATACATTGCCTTTTGTTATAATCCGAATGTGCATGCTTTTCTGTCTTGAGTGGTGAGCCCACCCAGGAAGAGAACTTCTTTGTCTTTGAAAGAGAAGAGTTAAGCATATCTATAATACATACATGAAGTCTCTTAGAGTTTATGTTGAGGCAGTGTTAATTTGTTTGGGGATTTTTAATAATTTGTCCTGTCAAAGGGCGTGATATGCAGGAGTGCATAAACCTGTATGCTGGATCCTTCTGTTCAGGATTTTTGGTAAGGAGAGGAATTATTCTTCTGTTTTGTATCCCGTGGTGGCACTGTTAAACCTAGAACTTGCAAACACAGTAAGCTGTGATATTCAAGTAACATGAAAGCTGTGTGCAGAAGAGGTGTGGAAAACTGAGATGGTCCCTCAAGATCAGACTTCCCCAGCAAACTCGCCGACTGCTTGGTGGCAAGAAGGCTACGCAGGAGCTGGGAGCATATTCTAGTCACTTTTTGATGCTGGATAGTCTTGCAGTGACATGCAATGTGCCTTAGTCAATTATGCGTCCCAGTAATGCTTTGACAGAACAGGACCAACCCTAATAGTTGTGTAGTGATTGAAATACAATATCTCCTTAAGTACCATCTCCTTAAGTACCTCTACTGTGCTGAGTTTTAATTAACTGTGTGATAGTTATTCTCTCGGTTTCGTTATGCTCTGAGATGTTTTCAGCACCTTGTAGGACTTGGCAAATGTGTTGCATGACAAAATTGCTTCACTGCAGTAATGAGTAAACAATTTATGTGGTACAAATTGAGAAGATAGTGTAAGTGTTAAAATGTTCTTTGTTATGGCATCTTTCACTGTTGCAGCTTTCTGGTCACTGTTCTTTTTGCAGAAGAAAAACAGCTCTTTGACCTTTGCTGGAGTATGAATAAAATGTTTTTAATATATCTCGTAATGACATGAAAACTGTACATGGAGTAGGTAGACCAAAATGCTTTCATCAGCTTTCAATTTTGTAGTTGTTAAATGCATTATATGGAATAAATACTTCTTGCACCCACAGGTGGCTACTTAGAAGATAGTAGCTTCCCAGTAGGCAGTTAACAAGCTAACTCTTCTCATAGAACTCTTTAGACAATTACTGCATATTTTCTTTTTAACACTTTAATACATGTAATAAGTATTAATACATTTAAGTACCCCAGTGTTTCCTAATATACGATCCTAGCATGAGATGATTTCTGTTTTCTAACATATTTTCTTTGTGACTTTGGATAAATAATTTTATCTGTCTATAAGTAACTAGCTAATATGAAATTAGGGTAAGTAATCTTTTTCTCACAGGCTTGTAGTGAACTTACCTTCTTAACATTTGTGAGGTATTAGTATATTTCAAAGTTAAGGATTTGAGAAAAGTCTC
Source organism: Oxyura jamaicensis (assembly GCF_011077185.1). Lineage (NCBI taxonomy): Eukaryota > Metazoa > Chordata > Aves > Anseriformes > Anatidae > Oxyura > Oxyura jamaicensis. The sequence continues at coordinate 4,274,309 of NC_048895.1, forward strand.
TTTGTAAATTTATATTTTTTTCATCAATTACTTCCTAGTGTATTTACTCACATCTGCACCTTTTTAAGATAAAAAATTTGGGGCCTGTTTGGATTTGTTTGTAGACACGAAAAAGTAATCAAATTCATTTTGTGTTGGGTTATGCTTTTATTTGAGTTGTAAAAGCTTATTTATTATTAGCTAATTTTAAAGCAAATTGCTGTTAAGTTGTTCTAAATGCATCTTGTGGCAGTAAACAAGCATATAAGACAGAGTTTTACTCAAGATATCTGTTACTACCTTTCAGAATTTGAAACATCTTCTATTGAAAGAAGAAAAAAAGGAAATGTGTGGTAAAGCTCTGTTAGTTTGGCTCTGTTTCATGTTCTTGTCAGAGTTATTTCCTTTGCTTCAGTAAATAACTTCCCTGTGACCAGAATACATTTCCTAATATTTGCAGACAGAACTCTTCTATGCTATTTTTTCCACAGGCCTTTCCTTTAAAACATTCACCTTACCTTGCATTCAAAATTTGGGACTCCTGCCTTGGCAGTATTTCTGCTAGCATGGGTCAACTGCCTGCAGTGGAATGGCTGCACTGAAGGCTGTGGCTGACTCAGCCATTTCCAAGGTTCTCCTAGGGTCTGTCCAGTAAATCTTCCCATTTTATTAACTGCCTTTCTTCAGTTATGGCCTTACTGAGGCTTGGCCAAGCAAGGCTTTAGGCTGTGTCTTTGGAGAAAGTTTTGTTTCTTCTGCCTTTGGTGTGTTAACTGCTTTCCTGAAAGGCATAACTGCTGTGTCCTGAACTATACAGAGCTTCCGGATCTTTTCTGTTGTCAGTCTGCTATTGTAATGTAGCCACAAGAAGAGAAGGTGTATTTTAGTCATTTTTGGAAGAGTACAGCCTCTTGCACTGCACAAGAGGATGAAGGTGCTTCTGGAGCCCTTTCCCTAGAAATCTGAGGGTGGGGATCAATTCATCACGGTAGGAACAGTTACTCAACATCTGAATGCTGGTCTTGTCTTAACCCTTGATCCAGGACCCAGTGGGTTTGTTGTCTAGACCTTCTGGCCTTCACCAGGTTTTGTGTGCACATTCCACTGCTTTTAGTGTGTTTGTGACAAAAACCTATTTGAATTAAAGCTCAGCTGTCCTTTATACCTGAAATAAATTGCATGTTATATCCTGGTAGCAAAGCTGCATGAAAACAGAAGTTTTCATGTGGCAGAGTCTTAAGGCCCACATCCCACAAAGCAGATGAGAGCTGAAGGTTGGATTGTATTCCCAGAAACAAATGCTGAAGACTTTGCACGAATCTCATTGCTCTGTATTCAGACAGGGCTGATTTGGGTTTCCAGCCAAGTGTCTGGGCAACCCAGCAATGCTGCTGATGTACGTCTCTGTTTTATGGCATTCAGGGCAGGAACTTGGCTTATCTAGCAGCCCTTATGGTAGCACAAATCTGTTGCTGGTTACGTAACATTGCTCTGTTACGGGAGCCATACTTCAAGATAATGAAAAGGAAAAGGTCAGGCATTTTTGATCTGATGCAGCCTTTTTTTCCTTACACTTAAGGAAGGCCCAGCACAACCTCTGCAAGGAACTGTTCGTCAGAATCTGAGAAAGGTCCTGTACATAACAGTGGAGAAAACACTGACGAAAGCCAAGGGTAAGAAGATCTCTGTGTGTTTTTTACCTAGGGGATTACAGAGCTGACAGAAAGATGTCCAAAGTTCTCTCACAATTCTTCTATCACAAAGAACACAGCTAGGAACATCCTAATAAATGCTATAAGAAATTTTGAAACCTTTTCTTGCAACAGAAATGTTAGATGTTGGTTTGAGAATTTCAAATGTGCAGTAGGGATAGCTTATGTAAGAATCTGCCCATAGTGTTCCTCTGAACGACTGATTGCTGCTGTGGTGAGAATGGGAACCAGAGCCTGATTTTAAAAAGGAGTAAATCAAGACTGATGCTTAATAACATTTAATATATGTAAAAACAATCTGTGAACATAGGTTTGTCCTGTTCATGTGAAAGAAGGAAAACTGTAAATGAAAAGTGCAAATGAGTGATTTTACTACCAACTCAAATAGACATGCACATCACATGTTTTCTGTACCAGGCAAGTACGCCTAGAATAATATGTTTGATTCAAGCATAATGTTAGACATTTTTTTGTGGAGACAGTGTTTACTGATTCTAGCTTTTACTTTAAGAGATAGTCAAACCAGTTTTAATTTCCACTGATGAAAATTGCTGTTGTATGTTTTTATTGTCCTTTTGTGCTTCAGTAAGTTAGGCATGTGTATCTGCCTATTTTTTCAAGAAAATAAAAAAGGGAGAACAAATAAGTTCTTTATGTAATTCAGGTAGTACCCCATAACAAACTGAAGACAAAATCAGAGGCTTGAGCTCAATCTTTTTTCTACAGTCCTTTAAATGGTAAATGGCAGTGATTTTGTCAGAGGATGTACGTTTGTGTTTTTCACCTGGTGTCTGACAGTACTTTGCATTAATAGTTAATAACTGCAACTTGTTTTGCTTCTGTTAATAAAAATCTGTTAGTGACATCAGTTTTGCAATGTGTGATCTAGATTTGGAGATGAGGTCTTTGAGTTTTATCATTCTGATTGGTCCTTATGTGTACTTATGGTCCTAATTTGTTTTGTGACTTGCTTTCCTTTGAGGCCAAACATGGTGATACATGTGTGTGATGAAGCAAAAAACCTCAAAGAAGATTTTGTCTGTCCTCGAGACCTTTTGATATCAGAAATGAAATACTTTGCTGAATATCTGTCAGTGGATGCCCAGCGCTGGGAAGAGGTGGACATTTCCGTGCACTGTGATGTTCACATCTTTGACTGGTTGATAAGATATGTTAAAAGGAACACCAAAGATTGTGAAGCTAATGAAATGCCCACTCTAGGTAAAACACACTGTGTAGAGCATTTGTTGCAGGTTTGTTATGGTCTGTACTAATGGAAGGTTAAAGTTTTTGCTACAGTTGAGCTCCAGTCTCTTGTTTCTGTTGTACTGAAACTTTTCATTTGTTAGAAAAGTGTTACAACAGAAGATTCACTGATCATTATAGCAGATGTCTCTGTTTCCTTAACACTGACGTTTTTGAGGATAGCTTAAACAGTGAAAAAGGTCTGACACAGTTTGGGACCTGGTGGTTTTAATTAAGGTTCTTCAGGCATCTTCTGAACAAGAACAGAGTGGTAGTTATAGAACAGTGACAATTGTTGTATTAGGTCTTGGTTTCTTTCCCTTCTGCTCCCTATCTGTACAGGTGCAATACTTTCTAAAATTTCAATGCAATCTGATACAACAGTACAACTTTTCCTCTATATATGTTTGAGGCAAGTTTTTAATCTATTTATCTATTAAATCTATTATTTATCTAACCTATTTAATCTATGATTTTTAAATATAAACAAAGTTAGAGTAGTGTTAAAACTTGAAATGCAGAGGTTATGTTGAGCAAAACTTCATCTGGGTATGGTGGCTAGTGATGGACGTTTATCTTGCTGTGTAATTCTTTAGTCATTGTATTCCCATGAAGGCACCTGTTCAAGTCTTTATAAATTCCAGATTGTTGAGCTCTGTTATCATCGCCATCTAGATGATAAGCCAAGACTTTGTTTCTCATAAGGTGGGAAAGGCTTTGCATATTGGAAGGTGGAATAATGAGTTGATTGTTTTAAAAAATATTTAAAACAGATAGGAAATGTGTGGCGGGAGGGATGCAATGTGAAATTACCAGAAGAATTAATGGAGAAAAACAAACAAACAAACAAAACTTTCTTTTTGACTTCTAGAACCAGCAAATGTCATATCAATTCTTATTTCTTCTGAGTTTTTGAAGATGGATTCATTAGTAAGTATTAAGAAAGGGTTCTGTGCCGTAAGAGTGCGGTTAGTCTCTGTGTCTAACAACTTGTTTGTTGTACTTTTGTTGTTATGTAAACATGATGAGAGAGGGCCTTTTAAAGATTTTGCCACCTTTCTTATTCAAAGCAGTAATTTAAAATTTGCAGAATCTCAATAGGGATGCAGAAAACTTGCCGAGGAAGTTATTTCTAAATGTTATAGTGAAATCCTGGATTTGTCTTCTGATGACTGATCCAAGTAACGTCAGTATCTGTCTTTGACAGGTTTTATTAAAAAGATTACTAAATTAGTGAATACCTCTTGTTTTGTGTCCTTACACAAAAAACTTCCATAGCTTAGGATCTGGTTCTCCTTCAGCTCTGCCTACTGACTTGTTTGTTAGAATGTTTGTCAAGTTCTGTCATTAGGGTGACCTACAATTAAATACATAGTAAATTTAGCTGTTTAATACTGAGATCCAGGTGATGCCTATGTATAATGGTTCTCTTTTGCAAGCCATTGTGAGGTACTGCTTACTGAAGGCAAAACATTTGTGGAGTTGTTTTCCAGATTTCCGTAGAAACCTTTTGGAGGAGAGCACAAACAGACTCGGTCACGTTAATTCATAGTCTCTTTTAGACAAATCTGAGACTTGCTTTTTGTTTTTAGGTAGAACTGAAATAGTTTTCTAAAACACTAGATGCTTTCTAAAAAATGAAACAAAAAACCAACAACCAAACAAAAACCTACAACAGTTCCAAGTAATTAGCCCATCTTTTGAGATAGCTTTGTTTAGAATTCTTTAAAATTACTTTTAACGTTTCTGTTTTTCCTAGGTAGAAAAATGTATTCATTATTGCCACAAAAATATGAATGCTATTGTGGCCACGCCATGTAATATGAATTGTATCAATGTTAACCTTGTCACAAATATTGCTGATCTCTTCACGCACAATGAAGTGGAAGAACTGAAGGACAAGAGAGATAAATTCAAAAGGTAACTTTTTGCCCTGTAATACACTACTGAAGTGCTATAGAGCTTTTGGATCATTTTTTGGATCGTTATTTGACACACTGTGAAGTTTGGAATCATGTATATACAATTTATATTCTCATGTAATGTATCTTCAGAACATGATGAAGTGACTTCAGAATTTTTTATGAAAATTATGAGCAAAAGGAGAGGTTTTTTATATGAGGCAAGCTGAAGGCAAAGGTCCCCCTAGGAGTGTGACGTGGACAAGTTATTCATGAATTCTCACATGAAAGCCAGGATTAGGGTGAGGAACCATTTATGGCATAACATGCTTCTAATTTTTACAGTTTGTTTTCAACAATCTGTGAACTCTGGACATAAAATTTAGGGTGGCTGGAATCCTGAAGAGTTATGATGGAATACTATTATAGAAAGCATACAGAAGGACTCTGGCTTAGTCAGTGTCAAGAGAAGGGTCAGTTACTGGAGTTAGTGGCAGACTGACAGACAAGCAAGATTAAAGTTAAAACTTCCTTTAATCAATAGGGATGAAGGCATTACAACTTCAAGAGCTGAAGTTAAGTGTAGATTCACAGTAAAGGTCTTCTAGGCAGGGTAGAAACTGGCAGATTAAGTTGTCGAACAATATAATAGAGGGGGAAAAATTTAAGGGATCTCTTTCTTCACATAATAATAAAAATAAGAGATGACTAGGCCAGGATCCAATTATCTAAACAGACTATTTTAAAGGGAAATCATGTTAAAAGCTGGATTCTGAAAGAAACACAATGACTTTGCAAATCATTAGAATATAGTTCTTAGTCTCACTATATATAAAACATTTTTTTCTAATTGGTAAGCTGTGTTGCTGTCGTTAATAGTAAACTGTTCTGCAAGAAGATTGAGAGACTCTTTGATCCAGAGTACGTAAATCCAGATTCTCGGGGAAGTGCAGCAACATTATACAGGTGTGGTCTTTTTTTGTGTGTTACTACTTCAATTGCAAGGGCAGTCCCTGTAATTGGAAGTCCTGCTCTTAATCCAATATTTCTGTCTTTATTTTTAAATCTAGATGCTGTTTATGTAAAAAGCTGCTAACTAAAGAAACGGAAAGAAGAATTCCATGTGTCCCAGGAAAAATCAACATAGATCAACATGGGAATATTGTCTTTGTACATATAAGGTATTGAATATATATGTTAAATATATTTTTTTCTTCAGCTAAATGATGTTATGTGATTTTACAAAATGCTACATGTTTAGGAATTATCAGATACTTGCATTGCAAAATGAAATGAAGGATACACGTAGAACAGTGTGAATCGTTTCAACTTTTTACAGTACTGGGAGGGGAGGGGAAGAGTTGAGGGAGAGTACGATGATCTGAAATTCATTCATCAGTGCAGCTGCTGCAATATGGAAATACTCCAGCCATGATTACTGGGAGGACTATTTTGGGTTGTACTGCTTTACACAGAAAATACTCCGTTAATTGTTTCAGCAAATTGTTTTTAAGATATATGGAGCCCATTGCCAAATTGAATTAAAGGCTGCCTTACTACAGGGCTTATTATGGAATGGTAGCTCCATCTCTGCAAGCAAAGAAATGCTGAAGATTATATTCTAGACTGACTTTATACTGTCAAATTAAATAATCAGCCTGCTTAAAAACTATTATAAATAAACATTTCCAGTTGTTTTTGTGTTCTAAAGTATTTGTCCAAGGAACTTCCAGGACCTGTTCTGCATGTGTGCCTTGTTCGTTTGGCACAAATGTTTAATTTAATTCTGTCTCTTTGAGCCATGCTTGTAAACAGTTGGATTCCCTTCTAAATGAATGCCAGTGCATGATGTGCTGCAGTTTTCCCTTCCTCCTCACATAACCCCTTTAAGGAAGATAGTAGGAAGTTAATAACGGGAGGCCTTTCTCAACTTATCTATTCAATTCAGAACAACCAAAACATGGTTCAGTGTCAGCTCCCAGGAAAATGCATTCATCTAGTGTTACCTCCCACAAGTAATTCCAAGGTGTTAAGTTCTACCTAACAATCTAAATAGAACCGAATCTGTGACCCTGTCCTGACATAGTAGGATCCTTGGTGATTAGCCACTTAAAATTCATTAACTGTATTATTTAAGATGACTATGTAGTTGATATGCCGTTCATAGTGCAGAAAAATACAGATTTTTAAAGTTATTCAGAGAATTATTTAAGTTCTAATTATTGTGGTACTTGCAACTGCTTTTCTACACAGAATCCATCTATTATTCCTTAGATGAGGAGATGTTGGCCACTGACAAATTCAGGCTTATGATCTAATAAAAACCTCTCTTTAATGATTTAGAATTAGTTTTATGTGTATTGGTCCTCTAGTGGTACCTAGAACTAATTTCCAGTTGGAACCACCACTTTCTTAGTCTAGGTCAGATGTATATATAATAAAAAATGGTTCAGGATAGGCTTAAAATTATGGGAAAATAGTATCTGCTCCTTCTGAGGATAACACGCACAGGTGCTGGTTGTGTATTCTCTTTTGAATTATGAAGAGGTGTTTGTCATTTTATCACTTGAAAGGAACAAAGTCTATAATGTGCACTATTTTTAAGACCAGAAGTCTCAGATACATATGTTCATTTAAAAAAAAAAACAACAACAACAGAACAGTCTCCTATTGTCAAGCTTTAATTACTAACTGACTAATCGCTGCTGCATTGCAGGTGCCTAGAAGTGTATATATTATGTTGGCTTTTAAATCGAATAAAGTAGAATGACAGGACTTTGCTTCTGTTGCACAACTATATTACTCTAAATAAGAAAAGTGCAATTTCATTGAACTTGTTTGCAGGTGCATATTTCAATTCCTTCTACTCTGCATATTGATTTTCTTTTGTTTCATGGTTCTCCTGATTTCCAAAAGGCTCAATATTTATCTTAGCTTATAAATTTGCAGTATGTGGAGCTTGAGATGAAGCAAGCTGTAAATCTTTATTGTTAGTATGCTTAGCATGTTGTGAAAAAACGCACACATTTCTGTCATGGTTTGAATTTAATGATTCATTAAATTCATCATCCTTCATTGTATCCTTCCTGTCCTAAACTGTTCTATAGGATTTCCACCAGTGGAAGATGTGGTGTTCTGCTCCTTCTCCAACTCACCTTTCTGGTGGCTCAATCAAAACAGTTTTATTGACTCTGTGTACAACCTGACATTCTGCTTTTTCAGAGATAAAACCTGGGAAGTCCATGAGTACTTAATTGGCCTTCATGAAGAATTAAAATCTTGGCGTGATGTTTATTGGCGTCTCTGGGGGACTGTCAATTGGTTGACCTGCTCAAGATGTAATCAAGTTAGTCTATTTTCATTTTCACTTGTTTGGTAGGTGGCTTGTTGTGCATAAGTTTTGGGGGTGAGGCAGAGATCAAAACAGTTCAGGAAAATATATTCCTTCCTTCCCTTTGGCGGGTTGGTTTTGTCACCAACTGGCTTTCAGTGATTTTTTTGAGTGGGAGACATGATTATTTGCATTGTGGAAGTAACAGATGCTGTGGTTCTTGACTTTTAAGTACTATTTTTTCCATCACTTTCCCGTTTCCTGTTGTTCTGGCCACTAAAAGCAAAATTAAAATGTTTATTCTCTGGCTGCTCGGGTTTTAGTGAGTGAAATAGTCTTTCTATGGGCTATTGAGTGTTTGCATTTTGGGGCGTGGCAATCAAGTTTGATATGCATTCTTTCTAGTGCAAAATTAACTTCCATAAGTAATTCCATCTCTCATTATGTCTCTTCTTATTCTGATGTAGTGTTTCCTGTGTACCGAGTTCTCCCATTGCCAGTACCATCCGCAACCAGTTCTTTATCCAGGTGTAGCAAGTGCTCTGGGCTCAACTGGGACAGGAGTATATCCCTGTTGTAACCAAAAAGTGCTTCGATTTGATCCTACTACCCTCCCAAAGGTACTTAAATACTAGCTCACTTTTAAAACAGCATAACAAAGGGGGAGGAATGTGGCAATATGTTACAAAAATAGATCTTTTTCCAAAATGAGGATTGTAAATTGTTGCGGTGTCCTGCAGACTTGCTGCAGGATAGGATGAGGACGGAACCCTGAAATCAGTCTTCGTCCTGTTTTAGTGTCTTGCTCTGAGAACCATTCAAAGATAGCAGCATTCCCTGGCTGGCAGGGTGGAGCATGGCTCTGGAGGAGAGGGCACTGCAGTAATCCCAGAAAGGCTTTTTTTTTCCTTCCATTTCTGTAACAGCATGTTTAGTGCAAGGAAGGGATATCCATCTGTTCCCTTTCGTCTTTATACATTTGACTATGTTTAATGCTAAAATTGAAAATGAAACAGTTCTCTAAATATTGTTTTTCCTACATAGTGAACTCTGCTTTACTTCTCAGAATCTCTGCTTCTAGAAGTTTGTTAACTTTAGCAAGAGCAGAATCAATGTCACCTCTAGAATCAAAAGGTCATCTGTATGGTTTACATCCTGAGAAAACTTCTGAGTTTACAGACAAAATGTTTTTAGAAAGCTAATTTTTGGTATTGTATTTACCAAAATCAGTTCTTCCCATTAACTCATTTCTCTGATGTGTATGTATCACAGGGCTGTCAAGTGAGGGATCACATGGTCGACTCACCCTCAGGAAATGGAGATGAGGATGCTTTATCATCTCAGACTACTAAAATACTGAATGATTTGCTCCATCATAGAGACGTTATCGTTGTTCCTTTCACTAAGGATGAGAATAGGTAAGAACATTGTATTGTTACTGATATCTTAGCCTTGAACGCTTCATGTGTTCATGTTGCATTTAATCTCTGTTTTTAAATGGGTGACAGGGCACTTTCTAAATGTAACTTAATTGGAAAGGGAAGAACAAATACAGTTGCCTTTTATGTTTCAAGTAGACATGTACTCATTCAATCTCCATAACCATTCATTCCTATCTTTATTTGTATTTTAATGGGTTGTTAGCAAAACATGTGGGTGATTTGGGAGTGTTTTTCTTTTGATGAGTACAGAGAGACTGATTCTAAGTTGTGATATAGAAAAATATAAATATTTTTGTTTCACATGTTTCTGTAAGTGACTCTGGCATTGGGCTCTGTGATGAAAAAGGCATCGAATGCGACGTACTCGTAGAGCCAAATACACCGTGGGGCCCCAAAACTGGAGAAGTCAATGCTGTGAGTGACTGCTAATGTTTTTTCCCCATCTTTCCAATGATGAAGAGCCTTACAAGGGTACTTTGAAGAATTCATTAAATAACCTTAATAAATAAATAAAATACGTTGATAGAGGAAAAGGTGCACCACTGAGCGTTGCAGGATAGCATAGGCTAGTGAAGATATAAAATGCCTAGTTGATGAAAAGGCGAAACATTTACCAACTCTTCCAGAAATATTTCTGTAAAGCAGAAGTAATTCTCTGGGTGTCTGAGCTTTGCAGCCCATTTATAGCCCAGTGGTATTTAAAGAACCAGTCATATTCTACAATACATCTGGTGGCAAAGTTTATTTATTGCCACCTTCATTTGTCTACTGATGCATATCTGGGTATATATGACCATGTGGCTTTTATAAATCTATATAAATGAAGTACAGTAATCTGTTGTTTTATTTTTTTGTTTGTTTGTTTCCAAGGCATGTATTTTCCAGTACATAGTACTTTCCAGAGCTATGATTCATTTATGTTTCTATGTCAGATCAACAGAGATACTTTCAAAGCCAAATTTATGTAGACTGTTTGTAGTACTACCTCTCTTTTAAAGAGATCTTTCATGCAAAGATAAGTTTTTGAAGATCTGCACCCGTTCTGGAACTTCTGGTAACTCAACAATCCTGATGGTAGTGTGATGCTGCTGCTAGCATGAGAAGTTCAGTGTCAGTAGCTCTCCAGCAACAAATGCAGGAAACTTTAAAATCTTAACTCCATAACAATCTGGTGCATAACAGCCCCCCAGCCCTGGACTGTTTATTTGTATTACAAACACATATAAGTATTTTTAAGCTAAGGTTAGGCAAATTAAAACATGACTCTGAATTCACCATGTTTAATCGATTAGTAGTTTACAACTTGTTTGTCCAATTAGTCATTCCACCAAAATGCAAAGCTAAAAATGAAAGTAAATCTTCCAGGAGCTACTGATGTAGATTGCTGTTACTTTTTGCATACTATTCTGGGGATTCCACTCACTTTTTTTTTTTTTTTTTCCTTCCAATCATTATTAATTCTTTAACTTATGTCTCTTCTTTTTTGTGACTACAGTTTCTTTCTCTGAAGAACTGGACTTTACAACTGGTTAGTAAAACGTTTTGTTCACATTTTCAGGCATTTGCACTTCTGCCATGGCAGAAAACTAGCTTTGATTTTTTTTTTAAATCTTATTTTCTTACTAATGTAGACAGAAGTTTTATTTCCTTTTGTGTTAATGTGGAGGTTACATTATAGTTTTTTACAAGAAAGAATAAAGTATGTGTGAAGTGCTACGTTAGCCTGAATAAAAAATAAAATTTCCTTTTTAATTTTTTATAAATGACGTAAATAGATGAGCAGCCTAGTAGGTCATTAGGCTGACAGGTCATTAGGCTGATTTTAAATCTTCAAAAACAGAGTTTTAGTGCCTGTCTCTTTGGCTTGTCTGAGATGTATGTATCCAAACAATGTATTTGTAGTGTGCTGCAACATGCATGCTCTGTTACTTAATTACTGAGTATCTCAGCAGTTTCGGGGTAAAGCAAGCCTCAGTAAAACCCTAAGAAGTATTTTACTATATTTTATGTCTACATGGCTATCTCAGATATTTGCTACCAAAACTTTAATTTTCCTATTAATTAGAAAAATAACATATCCAACAATATTTTGGATGCTAAATGCAGAATCATGCAATTATACAGGCTGAGAAGAGATTTCTAGTGATCATCTTAGATATTTCATCTCACTCTCAAACCAGGGCCAACTTTAAAGTTAGACTCAACTTCAAAGCTTTATCACTTTGCCCATACCCAGTCAAATCTTGATTATCTCTGAAGATGGAGAGACTACAGCCTCTCTAGGCAACCTCTTACAATGTTTGACCACCTGGGAGAAATCTAAATCAAAACATTTGCCAAAACATTCTAAGCAAAGAGTTGAAATTGCTTTCTCAACATTTGAGAACAATTTAACTTTGCACATAGTTGCATCACTAAGATGTGGAGTTAGATTTGAAGACAACTCCTCTGGGACAGATTTGATGTATCATTAATTGGGAATCAAGCCTCGCCTATAATCTGTGGCACTTTTAGAAACAGCAGTCATTGTTATCTGAAGAAGAGGAGTATACCACTGGCTCAGAGATCACTGAGGATGAAGTGGGGGATGAAGAAGAAGTGTGCAGAAAACCAGGTATAACTATAGTGTGTATATTCAACCTCTCTGGAATTTTAGAAGTAAAGGCTCAAGGCAGCAGAATTCTGTATGGAAGCTCTAAACATTAGGAATTTTTAAAGTAAAAATATTACTTCAATTTTATGTCTAGTTTTTTTTCTTTGTTTAGGTACAAATTACCCCATTGCTAATTCTCATCAAAAAATATCGGCAAACAAGGGAAGTTGCAACTACTCACATCCTAGATGTCCTCAAAGTTGATCAAGGGCACATTTTGCAGGAAGGACTATCAAATAACTGTTCTGAAGTTTTGCCTAGATAAATGTTGGAAAAAATGCATGGCTACATAACTATACTTCCTACATGCCTTTGTTTTTTAATACTGTTTTGATTATATGACATTATGAAAGGACTAGTGAGTGTGGCTAGAATTTTGTCTGCATTAAAGATAAGCTCTGTATAAGCTAAAATGATGTTCATTTTTGTTATTGTTTTAATTATGATAACGGGCTTAGGAATGTGGAAAGCCAAAAAAAAACAGCTTTTCCTTTCCACATTAATAATGAGCCACTTGAGCTGAGACACTTCATTTTTATTTTTGTCTTAACTTGAAAGAATTGGAGTGTACCAGTTCATTTAATTTATTAAAAAAAATATTAAATATTGCATGAAGTTTTGTAGTTCGACTTCTAAGTTGTTTGGTCTGATACCACTCAGTTTGTTGATTAATTTAATATGGTCAGAGATGTAGTTTGTATGTATACTTACTTTTTAATTTACAAGAGAAAACTTCTGGAGTTACATGAAATCACCATTTATTTTAAATATGTGCTCAAATAATGCACGCTTCTAATGGAAAAGCATTTGAGTAATCTGTGTGTATTACCATGTCTGTAACACTGACAAAGAAAGATAAAATTACCTGCTTGTTTACTTTCCCTGTAAAGGAATAGGGGATAAAAGTCCTTTTGTAGCTGTGTAGTTGTGAAATTCCAAATGTCTGTGATTGTGTCAGTCAGTAGATTTTTTTTTTTTTTTCATTTAGTAGGGAGAAAGGAGAAATTAAAGAAATTCTACAAGCACCCAAAGAAAGTGGTTTCTTCACCTAGTATTCAGAAAAAGGAGAAGGCATCTGACAAGGTAAAATCAGAGCTGTGAAGTCAGCCTCTCTGAGTTGAATAATGAGGGTTTTACTTAAGTCTTGGAAATTATTTTAAAATATACTTAATGTATTTTTCTTTCTTTGATAGTCAAGTTCCCGAGATGCATCTCCTTTCATGTAAGTAATTTTCAAAGTCCTTGAGAACTTATTGTAGTATGTTCCTTTCTGTAAACTGTTACTGACAACATTGTGTGCATCTTTCTTTTCTAATCAGTGTGAGTATGCAGCAGAACAAATGGGATGCCTCCAGGTCACTAAGATTCAATCAAGATGCTCAAAGAGAAGATGGTCCGTTCTTGCATGAGTCTAGCTTTTGTAATCTTAATGTTATGCAAAAAAAATATTCTTTCATATAAGAAATGGCTAATTTTCTCAATATATGACAATTTAGAGAGCTTTAGGTTGAATTTAATCTCAGACATAAGAGTTTTTTTGTTTTTTTTTCATAGTTCTTCCTCATTTCGGAGAGGACAGACTTCAACTAGGCTAGCTGTTAGTAATCACCTCTATCCAAACTATGCAGCAGTCTCAGGTTCTTCCAAATTGTACAAAAATATTCATACAGCTGGGAACTCCTGAAAATGTTACTTCAGGATTTGACTGGTGTTTATTAGCAATCTCATATATTCTACAGGAGAAAAAAAAAAATCTCTGTGGCAGGAAAATTGAAATAAAATCCACCATATAAAACTAAATCGTAGTTTTGCACAAAGGTTGAAAAATAAATGGGCAGCTTTGGGACTTCTGACTATGAAAATATTGGAAAGGAGTTCCAAGTTTGCAGGTGAAAAATTAAAAAATATATGTTCCAAGTGTATGTTAGGGTGCTTTATGTTCTGTAGTTTCTCAGATACAGTCTCTGTAGGTTACGTGCTGTCATCTGATGACTCGGCAAGAATGCAGATACTTTTTCTTGCATCCCTGTACCATTTGTTGTCTGGGCAGATAAGTAGAGATAAACATTCACTTGCATCTCCTTCACAGTCTTTCTGACTAAAAATACTTAGAAAGTTATTCGTTTACTCTCTTTTTTTAATATCTCCTGAGATTTTTGTGCATTATTGCTGTTCTGAAAATCTCTGCCTCAAAACCCCTTCCGTAGTCTTTTATCTCAGTGTAATTCCTCAGGCTGATTCTGGTATCTACCGATAATCTGCTGAAGCTAGATTATTCATCAAGATCAAGAATTTTGGTTGCTCAAGGTTTTTGTATGAGCTGAGAAGAAAAAGAATGTTATTTTTGCAAATAGGATATCACTGAAGTGTGTGTAGTTCTTCTCTTTGGATTCAGCAGCAAGAAAAACCTGTTCTAAAAATTATTTTTCTGACAGATCAGAGAAGAATGTCTGAGATTACAGGACACTTAATAAAAATGAGACTGGGAGACCTTGATCGAATCAAGTCAAAAGACAGCAAAGAGGTAATTTTTTTCCTGTGTTTACAGAATTAAAGTGGTCCTTAGTAACAAAAACGTGACAAAATTGAAAATACCATCTTCTCAATTACTAACATGGAACGCTGAATTTGACTGATTTTCATTTTCTTGTAAGCATGGGTGGAGGTTGTTGTTTTTTTGTTGTTGGTTGTTTTTTTGTTTTGGCAAAGCAGTTAAATAATCATTTTTAACATTCACTGCCTTTAAAAACTAGACATGGAAAATAGGATGGGTTTAAAAGACGTTGGTGCTAGGTTGTGGCAAAGAAATAAATTAGGCCATAGGTTCTCCTAAATATTAATGATCTTTATGAAAAGTCACTGATTAAATTGGGATAATGTCACAACTTTTTATTTTTTTCTGGGTTCCAGTATGCAGGAGGTATTTATTCTAGACTTGAAGCTCAGATAAAGGCCTCAGCACATGTCAGTACCCGACAAATCAATGCTGAGAAGAATGCCAGGTAAGATATTAAAATAAAATGAAAAAGCAGAACAGGGATCTCTTGGGAGGCTGTGGGGTTTGGAAACTGTTTAAATTAATCATGCTTCATTTCATACACTTTTTGGCATCAACATCCCTTCTGGCAGGTTAACCATATATGATGTGAAAGCTTCCTTTGTCAAAGTAAACTATAGCTAAGAGAGTGAAACTCTTGTGCCCATGCTGGAAGAACTGCTTTTATGTTGGAAGAATTATTGTTCTTTCAATATACATTTTGGTGAAATTATAGATTAGTGTAAAATTGTTAGCCCGTCCTCTGGCCTCCTTCCAAAAAAAAACCCGCAAAACAAAACAGTAATTAAAAAAAATCATTACTGCATATTGGTCATCTACACCTCAAAAGGATAAAAGAAAAGTTAACCGAGGTGCTGGCAAACTGGTTTTAGAGCCTAGAAATGGTCATAATTTGGTCAGCAGGTGAGTCTCTGAAGCTAAACCTTATAATGAAGTTGCTGACAGACTTTTAAAGATGTGTTGGATGCTTCAAATATCTTGTCAGAGGAATTTCTTGCAGGTCTTATTTCTGTCCAGAGGATGCAGGTGCCTGTCGAATTCATGATGCAAAAGAAGTTATTTGACATTACGGTTCTTTGAATAGTGTTACAGTTCTTTGTTTGAATGCACAGTTTGTAGCTGCAGGTACACTGGCAGAAAGGCAGCTTTCTCAACAGAGGTGACCGTGAGATGTTTTTCCTCCTTCTGTCAGAACACACTAACATGAAAACAACTTCAAATAAATACTCAACCAGAGAGCTACTTCATAATAAGTAAACAGAAATTTGAGCTGTAATAACCCACATATGTTTCTTATGTGCTCTTAATCCAGGTCAAAATCCCGTTTTGGTCAAGGCCGTCCAACATAAGGACTCATGGAAAAACTGTAGCTGGAACACTTCACTGCTTCCTGAAGCTATATGGCACTTTGATATACAGACCAAAAGCTTTGACTTGATAAGCAGTGACTTATTTATTACTTTTCACTTTGTAAATTATTTTGTGTGATAAATTAATGCAAATTCAGTAAGGTCTGCACTTATCTCAATTGTAAATATACTATTTCTTATATTTAAATTTGATTGCTTTTTAGGCTATTGTGTTGAGTTGCATAGAAAATATTTTATAAACATACGAAGTTAACTTATTCAACTAACTTTATTTATGGGGAAGACAAATATTTCTTTTGGTATGATAGAAACAGCAAAAAGGAAAAGGCAAGACTACTGAATTCTGAGTACAGTTAGCAGTGTTAACACTGCTAAAATATATATATGTATATTTGTTGTATTTGATAGTATGTTTTAGGTCAGTCTTCTGGGGATTTGCATTTAAAGTCAGTGACAATACAGTAGCTGTGACTTAGATTAGTTTAAGCAGTTTAATGCAGTTCTGAGGCTTCCTTCTGTATAGCCACACAACTCCCTTTCATGTGAAGGCGGGTAACAGGTGAAGACTAGACCTCTGAAGATTATTGACATACTGTGATGATGCAGTATCTCATCTTGCATGCGGAACACTTGCTTTACTTGTATGTGAAATTCATACTTGTTTCCATATCATATCTGATTCCTCTTGCACAATACAATGTTTTGTTCCCTTCTGATGTCCAGACCTTACAAGGCAAAGCAGTTCAGTCTCTTTGCCATACCACTAAATTGCCTAGCAGATAAGTTATTAATTAGCCATCTTCAACTGAGAGGAATCATTAGGACAATTTGTGCGTATAGATATTTTGGGTCTAGTTTCTTTCTGAAACCTGCCTCAATAACACTGTTTAGAAGTCAGATGCACTTTCAAGTTCTGTATTTGCAGCAATAGAATACAAGTTTGTGTATATGTCAAATCTAGGGCTACCAAAATGAAATAACTTGCCTAGAAAATAATTCACATATTAGCAAAGAAAATGGCAATAATGGCAATAATAATGGCTGAATTCAAGTAAACACATTCTGACTTTTTTGAAACAGGTAGAAAGAGCACTCAGGGAAAGTTTATTCTGGACCACAGCTGTAAAAAAAAAAAAAAAAAAAAAAGTGAGTTTGGCGTAATTGTAAGTCTGCAAGATCCTGGGGGGAAGGACAGGGTGGGACAAGGAGAGGGAGATTATCAATGAAATGCACTCTTCTCTCCATTCAGGCTTTTTTGTTTGTCTTGTTTCTTGAGAATTTTCAATAGGCATTAGAAGACTAGGATAGCAATACTTGAAAATATTGCTTTCAATGTGGAAGATTTTTAATGAATTAAAACCTAATGTTTATTATGTATTTTGTCCAATGCAGATTCAGAGCCCAATGAAACTAACGGGCAAAACTGTGCATTTCAGTGGCTTTGACCTTTGCTTAAGTAAGGCTCTATTAATGCCTCAGGTCTGTTTGCAAGTAGTACTGCAGCTTTAGGCAATTATAGTAAACATTGGAAAAGAGATTGTTGTATGCTGAAAGAGGAAGTATTTAAAATCCACTGAGTAAAAAAATAAAATAAAATATCAGAATAAGAGTTTTGCTACGATACTGTAGCTTTTGATAGAGGATTATTCCAAATAGTAAACTTTGCCATGAAAGTTGCAGACTGCATGTGTGTGTGTTTAGTTTTCTTAGAACTACTGACTAGAAAAGGAGGGAAAATTCTTCTGGTTTTGTTTTGTGGGGAAAAAGCCAGTTTTATGTGCCAGTATTGTTATATTCAAAAGTATTTTTGAGCATATAACAATAACATACATGATGTGCAGTCTCTTTCCCCCTTGCCTACCACCTTGAATTTTTATCTTGTATTAATTTTGAAATTTGTCTTGGTTTAATGGAAATAAAAGTTACTGATTTAAGAGCTGTGTGAGTTTTTTATGGATACTTATAAAAAATAAATAAGTACATGAATTTTCTTATGACATCAATCATGCTTGTGTATTTGTGATTAAATTGCAGCATCATGATACAGGCTTTTTATCTGTCAAGATCAGGATATGGTTGAAGGCTGAGCTGTCCCAAATCTACAAGAACTTGCAAGTATTTTTATCTGCATTGAGTTTAGAAGCTGGATTAAAAATTCCTGAGTGAGCTGCCCTGCAGATGGCCCAACTATGCAAAATGCCAAGCGAAGCTATGCTAAAAATATATTTAACTTTGCTTCCCACTGCCACAGTGCCAATCATACCTTTTAAACAGTCTGATAAATCTGTGAATAGGATTAGTTTTCATTCCTCTGCTTTTAGAACTTGCTGTATGGATGTCCTCTATATATACGACTGGAATACAGAAACACTATGGCTCGAAATCTTGGAGAAAGGGCCAGAATATTAAATTTAGCCACAGTAATGGCTCCAAGAGAAAAAGAGTACATGTTAAGAGAGATGGACATATAGTTGGCCTGGTAAGCAAATAGACATGAGCATATTTGACATAACTGAGAGGATGCTTATTTTTGCAAGAAGGGAACTGATTTTTTTTAAACATTGTTTCATGTTCTTGTTGAGTATACGGACATGCTGCATTACATTTCAGAATTGCTCCTTTATATGCAATACTTGCTTGAACAATTAGGTAAAGTTCCTTGCTCCTTTTGGCACCTCCTGTTCCATACCTGGCAAATGCGAAGCCTTAAGGTATTCTTGGTGTCCAAGATAGCAGCATACGTAGACAAATACTGAAGTCATTCCTCCTGCAGCTAATTCTTGGTGAAATCTAATATTTATGAACTGTACCACTGTGTTCTGAATTGCAGACAGAGTTTCTCTATTTCTTTATAATTATGCATAATTAGGAAGTAAGGGAGACTGCACTTTATTCATCCATCAGCAGGAAAACATATACTGTTGAATTCTCACTTGGCTGTCCCTAGATGAGTTTAAAACAAACAAGCACAAACCAGCCAAAGGCTTGTTCAGGCTTGAGGCCAAGTTGCAGTGCAGAATGACCATGTCCCTAAGGTTACTGTCTCTTCCTGTCCCTGAGCATCATGATGGTGGAGGCTGATGAAAGCATCAGCCAGTTTGAAAGCAAGATCAACAAGCTGCACAGGACTGCACTATCTCCTCTTGTCTGGGAGTAGCAAGGGCTTTGGATACTCATTTGGTGTTGAAAGTTGGCAGCCTCCTCAGTTTGGGGAGGACTGCACACGCCCACACAGCCCTCGGTAGATGCCTGTCACTTGTAGTCTGCTGTGGTACAAGTGTGCATCCCGCTGCTTCCCGTGGTTGTGTCTTGTGTGTTCACCACTTAACATTCCTCAGAGACATAGCTGGTGGCTGGACTGATATATTCTAGTCGTGTTTTAGATACTGTCGCCTCTCTGAGCAACTGTCAGCTACAGAAATGACTTTTTTTTTTTTTTTTTTTTTTTTTTACTTTTTTGGGGGGGAGAGAAAGGGGGAGACTTTTTAAAATCTCTATTCCCACCCCACCCTTCCCCCTTCAGGTTGTATTCCTCCTGTTACAGAGCTTGTTTGGCATTACAATGCAGCTTGTCCTTCTCTTTCCCTGGGTACTAAATGTAGAAAACAAATGATCTTCATCTCCACTCATTCCAGGGATTGACTGTTACGGGACATGGGTGGTGAGGGCACTGTTATGATGCTTCTCTTTGAGCTTGGGGTGTTGATCTCAGAAAACAACTACTGAGCTGAAGGAAGGATCTTGCATGGCAGCCTTTGACTAGGACCATCTCAGCTAAGCATCTATTGCAGCTTGTAAAGAGTGGAAACAGCACTGAGCTGCATCTGAGCAGTAGTTTTAATTCTGTGCCTACCTGTATGTGACCTTGAACTTAAATTGTTTTTTGCATTGGGTTTGTGTGTACTAATGGCCTACATCCTTCAGCTTCTAGGCTGCCTTTCCACAGATAATGAGGAGTGGAGTTTAATACTTCAAGTTCTTACATGATTTTTCATTGACTTTGCTACTAGAGGTCCCTTCAAATAGTGAAGCTGTTTTGCCTTTACTGTGATTTGGAACTGTCTAAAAGTAAATCTTCATTAGTGGAATAAGATTCCAGCACTGAAATATTTCTAGTGGTCAAGTGTAGTGGTTGCTAGAACAACCTTTTGGTACAAGCTTGAGCTTAATGTAGCCTCTGACCTGGCTTAGATAGCACAAATCTATATGATGCTGTTCAGTGAATGCAATCAGGAAATTTCTGTCACTGAAAAATATCCCTAGCCTACATTTTTACTTGTTCACTCTTCTTCCAAGGAGGTATTTTGTGTACAGATCTGTATTCTGTAGTTTGCTGAATAACCTTGCGAGGACCTGGCCATCATGGATACAGGGAGCAATCATGCAGGGGAAGAAAAATGACTGCTTTAGATTTGCTGTAGTAATAACATCAAAGACTGCATAAACATGGCTGAATGTGGTGTTCAGAAGAGATGGTGCCTATGATTAAACTTGTAATACTTTCAAGACCTTCTGCTTTAACTGCTCCCACACTTCCATTTCGATTACTTAAGGCTAAGAAAGCATAATGATTATTTTATTTTGGTTATGTGCAATTTTATTGTTTGGTATTTTCACTGAAGCTAATTGCTTTTGTATCCATGGTGACAAAACAAGTGCTGGCACAAACACAAACACCTTGCTTTGGCAGCAGTTTTATTACTGCATGATTAGTTGTCCCTTTAAATTAAAGGTATATTTACCTCCAGTTTTGAAACAAACTTCATGATCAGCCAAATCGTTTGTAGTCTTTGAATGTCTTCTGCAAGCTTTTAGCATCTCTTTTTTTTGTTGTTTTTCTTGGAGCAAGCTTAATTGAAGTCAAACGTTGACTTGAATGAAGTCAGACTGCCGACTGAACCTATTCTGAACATATTCTATCTGTAAAACACCAGGCACGTTTCAGAGGTGTCTGTTCTCATCGCATCACACAGTAACTACTGTTCTCCTAACAGGAATTTTATATTTATTCCTTGTGGAACAGGCTTGTGAGAAGATAATCTACCATTATTAAGAGATCAAGAGGGGCAACATTTGTTCCTTTCCTATTTGGCACCCCATTTAATGTTCTTTTCCAGGGAATATATATGTTTCTCTCCTATTGGTCAGGACATCTTGCGAGTACTAAATAGCAAATTTATTAATTTTTATCACTATATTAAATACTAAAATTAAAAATAGCTTTTGTTGTTTGTGCTGTAGCACAAAAAGTGCTATTTCCTTGTTGGCTTATTTTTATTGCCCAAAAGGGACTTTGATCACAGACGCTGAAAATGATAAGGGTGTTATATAGTCTGTGGGTTTTTCTCAGAGGCTTATTGTGTTTTTTTCCTTCGTCATTGAAGCATTTGTCAAGATAGTTGTGAACTTCTGATATAGCAAATGAAATGATTCTTTACAGTTATTGTATATGAGAAAACAACCATCTGTTTTGGCCTTCAGTAGTGTATTTTTACTGCGGTACTAATGGCGCTTTCAAGGTCTGTGAGTTTTGTTTTGATCAGTTGGGTTACGTTCGTCTGTCTTGATGCACAAAGTAAGTAATGTTATTTTTATAAATGTTTATGATTCTAGCCTTGTTTTTATTGAAATAGAACAAAATTATATTGTCCTAGAGTTTTTAAATACTTTGGTCTGTTGACGGATAAAATAACGATATCTGATTGAGCAATCTTCTTGGTGCCTATGAAAGTGGACCTTAAGAGGCTCTGTGACCACAAGTTGAAAACCATTGTTATTGTATTTACGGTGGGCTTTTACAAGTTCTTGTTGAACTTTAAGGTTTCATTATTTTCTATCTACAGCTGACATTGAATAAGATACCTAGACTGAAGCTGAGTATGGCAAGGTGTACTTCAGAAGTTGGGTTCACTTGTATTCCTTTCTGCTGTTGTTCTGTTAAATTAGATTGGAGTAGTTACCACTTCCATACCTGGTATTCTTAGTACTGGTAATGACTCCATTAAAAAGTTCTTTTCCAGAAAGTGAGAACTGCGCCATCCGTAGCTAAATCTGAGTGTGGAAAGAGGGTCTGAGTGCCTAAACATAATTTTGGTCCTTCCAACTTTGGCTAGAAACTCCACAACAGTGAAAATGCTGAAGTGTCCTTTCCTTCTCAGGGGAATTCAGGCTGGGTATTAGGAAAAGTTCTTCACTGAGAGGGTGGCTGGGCCCTGGGCCAGGCACCCCAGGGAAGTGATCACAGCATCGAGCCTGCCAGTGTTCAAGAAGCATTTGGGCAGTGCTCTCAGACATAGGGTCTCATTTGTGGGTGGTCCTGTGTAGAGCCAGGAGTTGGACTTGATAGTCCTTGTGGGTCCCTTCCAACACAGGATATTCTAGGACTCTGCTTGGTTCCAGAGAATTGCCAGGAATGGCTGAGCAAAACTTTTTATTCTAGGAGGAAAAAAATGAGCAACAAGAGCTTTTATTTTATTATTGAATTTCCTTTATTAAGCTACATTGTAACATTTATACCAATTCCAAGCTTCCAGCTTTCTGATCTTTTTCAGTAGTACAGAGCCTTGCTTTCCAAAGTAGGCTTTGGATACATAGAGATGGAGGCAGCAAATTACTCCTGTAAACAGCAGCTACTCATTGTAGAAGTATTCTTTAGGAGTTTGTTCAGTTACTTGTGTAGAAATCTGTCCGTTGCTTCCTTATAAAAGAGATTCTGTAGGGTGGTGCAAATCTGAGAGCATCAGCCTAATGGGCAGAAATAGTCCACTATTTCTTTTACTAGCTATCAATTTGAATACGCAGTAAGGGTGACAAGGAGAAGAGTGGGGATGTGCTTAACATTGATGCAAGCCCATGTGAGACCACGAAAGATACACAAATATCCATCAGAATATAGCTGGAGCTATGGCAGCTTTGCTGAGTAATTCTGCTCAGGAAAGGAGGAGAAAATCTGGTGTGACTTCTCTGTGTCTATTTGTAGATCTAGAAAAGAAGTCCATCCCTTTTTATAATTTAGAGGAAATGTAGAGAGGGTTCATTGAGGTATGGTGTAAATCACTTAAGAAAGCTACTTGTTGGGATAAAACCATACTTTAAAAGTGCCAACTGCTATAAAAATTAAGGAGTATAAATTTCGGGCAAATGAGCACCTTTATCTTTTTTTTTTTTTTTTTTTTCTTGCTAACAATTCAATGGTGGAATTGTTTGTGTTTAAAGATTTCTTGGGAGTAGAAAATGTTTGCAAGGACATGGTCCAGAAGGAGTTTTGGTTACGATTTCCGCAAATGTTCAGCAGAACATTAATATACAGTGATTCATTATTGTTAAGCAATAAAGCTCAAGTTTCACTCTGGTCAAGGTACAAAGGAAGGGCAATCCTCTAACTAGTCATTTTCTCAACCTTTTTTGATAGCTATTTATCTTTAACTTAAGTTCTTAACTGAAAAAAATTGGCAGGGGCAAGGATAGATTGGGGCCAAGCCACCGATATTCATCTGCTCCAAATAATGTTGTGTTGTTTTAAACTCTGAAAATTATGTCAACGTACCACCACGATAAATCTTTCAGATGAATTTAAATCCATGTGTACATGTTCTATATAGTATGAGACTTTTTTTACCTCATGCAATTTCTGGAAATGATCCCTCTGTGTCATTTGTATGTAACTTTTCATTTTCTTTTTAGAAAAAACAACTATAGATTGTGACACGACACCCAACCTACTCCTGCTGTCAGCCTTCCCTGATGAATATACAGGTAAAATCATTATTGGATCCTAGAATTCTCTGATTTGCTCTCTCATGCACATAGTACTTTAATGTTTCACATAACCTGTAATTTATAGTAAAACTGTATTATTGATATTTTTACAACAGTTTTCATGGCTGGATGCAGCAGCAGCCTAGGTGGCATACTGCTCCCTGCCAGTGGTGAATCAGTGCCTGCAACAATGTGAAAGTTCAGATGAAATTCAGTCTATAATATGCTTAGTAGGGTAAATAAATATATAAAAATAAAAAATTCACTGTTCTAAGGAGCTCACTGTCTTCGTAGCCATAGCAGGCAAGGACAAAGGAAGCAAGTACAGCATAACATACAGATGTTTACAGTTCACATTGCCCAGTCAGCCCACAAAAGCTGATCTCTTCCCTCTGACACAGGAAGAACCACAGCTCTGCTCTGCTCCTGGGGCCTGTTCTGCTTCAGACTGGAGCCTTTCTGTAGGCCAGTTTTTGGTTTGTTAGGGACAGTAGGGAGAGTAGATGGGATGCAGAAGAACAAGCAGGCTTACGGTACAGGGAAGTACAGGATCAATGCTGTCTGCTCCACGTATTTGCATTTTCTATTCTAGTTTTGTGTGTTAGTGTAGCGCACTATTATTCCACCATTACTGATTATTTAATTCGTGCTACCTGATGGGGTTAACATTAATTTACCCCCACATTTACTGTGCTTCCTTACGCTGTCTGGAAAGGTGTGCCTGTGCCTTGGAGACAAAATCACACTTGAGGAAGAACAGGGCATAACTCCATCCTTCCTTCCACACCTAACCAGAGAGGTTATTGCTGTTAGGTAAGAGGTAGTGCTGCTATCTGTGATAGCCCTGTGTGTTACAGGCAGTCAGGGTTTGTCATGCCTGACAGGTATACAGTGATTTCACAAGGCAAAGTCTAGGTTGTGGCAGAAGCATACCCTTCAGGATAGGTGGTAACTCTTAGGACCTCAAGAAAACATGTACCAGGCCCATGTTGAATGTCCACAGGCAGTCTTAAATACTTCTGGCTTTCAACAAGATACAGAAAACACCATTCCGAGTAGTGTTTTTTTTTTTTTTTTTTTCCTCCAAACAATGTAGAAACATTTTTGTGAGGGCATAACCACTGCGTCTGACTCTAGCATGGGGATAGAAAGAAAAAGAAAGGCCCCGCACCCTGAATCTCCTTCACTTAGTTTTAAACAACTAGCAGTAAGTTTGGCCCTTTGTGCATTATCATATGAATAAGTCTATGTGCTGACACATCTGTAATGAATAACCAAGAGGGAAAAACAGCTTAAATTGTTCTAAGCACTTCCTTTTTTTGCTAGAAAGTGGCGGTCTCTCTTCTGAACAGAATACTATTTGTGAGGCAGCTGCTTGGTAGTTCTTGTCTAAATGTATCCAACTCTGGATGCAAGGTTACACAGTATACACAGTACACAAGCTAAGAGAGATTTTCAAAGAACTATTTCTTCCAACAGTTTCAACTGCACACAAAATAGTGATACATTGCACCACTGCAATGCTCCTGAGACACAGCCCAATTGTGTTCTGTGCTTATTGTCATCTGACTGGACTTTATCCTTGCGTGTAGTTATAGCCTGGTATCTTTGGGCTGGTACCCGAGAATGTTCCAGGCACTCCCTGCTGTTGGAGGAAGACAAGCTGTTTGTTCCCTTCCTTACAGAGCAGGATAACGAGTCTGCATGTGGAGGTTAGAGATGGGGCTGCTACAGCAAGGGTTTACTGGCCTAAACTGGTAATGATGAAGTACAAAAAATAACGGAGTGAGAAAAACTGAACCAGCAAGTTTCCTGAGGATCGCAAAAAATATCTGAGATGTCAGGAAAGATTTGGGAGAGGAGAGGGATTTATTTTTATTTTTTTTTGCAATCCAGATGACGTTCCATGAGAAGACGCATATTATTTCATAAACACAAATGTCTCGATAAATATGAGGAGGATAACTTTAATAAAATTGCCAGTAACACCACACTGGATCATTTACGAGAATACATTTCAAACACACTTTCAAACACAGATCACTTTAACAAAGCAAGCAATGTACTCACTACCAGAACAATAGGGAGTTTAATCTGAGCAATTATAATTACAAATAACAATTTATAATCTTTTCAAGACAAGAAATGTTTGATTGTAGAAAAACTGCATTCAAAGTGATTCAAAGGTTGCAGTATTCAATGTTTAAGTTTTTTGTACATATAGGAATAGATTAAAGGAGAAGACATATACTGTCTATTCTGAACCAAAATCAACATTTAAACAACAAGCCTGAATCCAGATTCACACTGGATTCTGTCTGCTTGCTAGATTCAACTGAGAAAGATGAAATGACTTTATGAGTGGAAAATAGTGAATCTCATCCCATGCGACCCTAACTAGCATCTCACTGATGACAATCCCTGTGCAGGAAAGCCTATCTGTGTGGGACAAATGGCAGGCATGGGCCTAAATGTGAAAAGAAAAAATTGCAGCAGCATGAAGTTATTTCCAGGAAAGGGTGGAAATTTAGGTGTAAATTGTGCCAAGATTTTTACTATCAGGTATAAAGTCATCGAGTGTGAATATATTGAATGAGTGAATTTGCATGGTGTTAAAACCCCATCAATACACTTGTGCACTATACTTATGAGGACTTAAATTGATCTCACTAATTAGCTAGCAATCTAATGTATTACATTTTCTCTTACAGGTGATATAGAATGGATTACAAATATTCCACCCAACGTAAATTTAAGATTAAAAGAATATTTGTTCCCCGAACACTTACCGTATGTGGAGCTAGCATATGATTCTAGGTTTAATAATGCAACAGTGAGGACTCGTCAGCCACTGGATGTTGATTTTCTTGAGGTATTCCTTTCTCTGAATGTAAAATCTAGATACAAATGTTTTCTCTACAGGTGAAAAGAAGCAGACTAAGGCATAAATCTTATGTATTCATTCTTTCATGATACAGGTGGTTGTTTCAAAATACTACTTATCTGAAATAACAGCAGAGGCAACAGTATCTACTTCTCAGTAATATCTATGTTAAATTCCTTCAATTTCCTGTAGCTGTAAATCTAGCTAGGATCTGACAGTCAAGGTGGTTCTTTAAGAGAATTTTGTAATAAAAGTTGTAAATACTCGGTTAAGATAGGTGTCATTTTTCCTAAAATTTATCTCCTATTAACATGAATTATTTGATCAAAGTGGGACGGATCAGATAAAATTTGGTAGAAGGCAATCCTTAATCCTATGAATATTTATGTAAGCATTTAACCGCACACAATAGATCCATTGGCCGCTCTTGGCTGATGTGCAAAAGGAATCAATCCCCTTCTTCCTAGGCTGTGCTTGCTCTGTAGGACTACCAGTGATCTATAAAGCAATACTAATGTTTTTTCCTCAGTGAATTTTTCTCTGAATGTGAAACTTGTACGGTTCTGCAGAGTAACCCAAGGCTGCTTTTTGTACAAGTACTATTCCAGATTAGCACTTGTACTTGACAGGATTCAATCATACAAAAACCACAGTTTTAAAAAACGACATTACAATCAAGATTTCTAATTGATGAAAATATATTACAATATTAACACTTCAATTGCTCATTTGGATATTTTTCTGAATGGACTAAGACATTTTCTCGACAACTTTATGACACTTTTTATGCTTGTTATGAATATTGTCCATTTCCCTGTCAATTTTCTATTAGGGAAAATAGCCAGTATACGGATGATGAGATCTGCGTGGACAAATGCCAGCAGTAGATGAATGGCAGCCAGTTAAACATTACCATTAATAATCTGTAATGAAGTTGCAGTATATTATAAACTATTTATTTTGGTACAGCATATTGAAATGTAAACCTCAGCTAAAGTATGCTCATGTAACTGAATCAGATTAACAATTCACTGTCAACTCAGCACGGCATGTCTGAAGATTCAAGTACTAGAAGTTGTTTTGTACAACTTCATAATATATATGTTGACTTAAAGATTCTTTGACAAATGTGTTAGGAATTAATTGATAATATTATTTATTTGCTTGTTTGTTAACTTTTAGAGTGACCATCTCTTTTATGCTGTTGTTTGCCAAAGAACTGGAATGGTAAGTAAAAGTTTTGTAATCAACAGTAATTTTTGTCTAAGTTTAATCCAAACTATTATTTTCTGAAATACTATTTCATTTAAAGGTATTATGAGTTAAGAATATCTTATAGAAGGTATCTTTTTTAAAGATACCAATTTGAATGACTGTTTTTGTTCTCAGGTAAATTAAAAAAAGAAAAGAAAAGAAAAGAAAAATTAATTTCAAAGTATTTCACAAACTTTCTACTGCATTGTTTGAACTGGTAGTCTGACACTGTCATTACAGAGTTTTTAGAACTGAGGGAGTGTCTCTTTGAAGGTCTCACTTTATATGATGAAATTAAATGTTAGTGGTATGCTGCTGCCTCATTGCTGTCACTTCTAATATGTCTTTTGCTTCTCTTATGAAGCCTGAGATAGAGAATGCACGGGATTTACTATTGCAAGATATTAATGACAATTCTCCAGAATTTCTACAAAGTCAATATAACGCTTCAGTATCCGAGGTGGGTTATAGCACCTGTGAATAATTTTTCTTGTGGTGTTTTGAAATTACTTTCTGGGGCCAAAACATGTAAGGTTCTAATCCAGCCACATCAAAGTTTAGTAATAACCTGCACTCTTATGTGGCTTTTATATGCCTTCATGTGATTGTGGAACAGAAAGGCTGGGCTGCATGCACCCTAGCTGGAGGCATTGGGTGAAGAAGGAACATTCAGCTATCTGACCTAAAGTGGAAATTGGAAGTAATTTGCATGTGCTAAAGGGGTGGCTAAGTTTTCCTGACGGAAGTTTGGAGGGATAGCAAAAGGGGGTTGTGACCAAACATTTGATGATCTTTACTTCTAGGTATCTGCAATAAATTCCACAGTTATAAAAGTGGAAGCTCAGGATAAAGATCTGACACCTGATTTCAGCCTTATTAGTTACAGTCTTTGGGTGAGTATCCTTTGTTTATCTGAGACTGTGAACAGCAGTCTACATTTCATACAAGTATAGCCTGTGACCTGATTCAAGTACTTGTACTATAATGTTGTTATTACAGATCAGCAAAATTCTGTCATCAGAAAGACCATTTAATATTAGGGTAGTGTGACAACCACAGTAACTTGTACTGCAAGACCAGCCTAGCATGCAGTGAGCCCTGAATCTATATATTAATGTTTGAGAAATGTTTTGTGATACTATCCAGCTACAGCTAAGGAACATTGTATTGTGGTCCTTTTTAGAAACAGGAGTGAAATGTTTTCCCCTCTTTCTGAAGTTTGTGCCAACAAGATTTCTTGTTGATCTTTAGTCCTTATGAGGTGTAAATGTAAGCCATTAAAATAAGATTATCTCAACTAACTTTAGGTATCTGCTGTGGAGATCTCTGCATCTGAGCTTACTGTCTCTGCTTCTTTTATAGTTTATGATGCCATTCATCTGATCTTGAGTTCCTGACCATAGGATGTGATAAATTGGATAAAAATTATAATGGCACTGAGGGGAGAGGCAATAGAATGTGTTGAAGAGGGTCTGCATTTTTCAGAGGTGGCGTTAGGCAGACTCATGGTCCCGTCCCCCCCTCTTTTTTTTTTTTTTTTTGTTTTGTTTTGTTTTGTTTTAAAGAATACTCTAATAATAAAGGTGGGAAGAGAAAAGAAAATGTATTTCATTATTAATCATGTAAAACGTGATTGATTCATTTTTCAGGGTCCAAACTCTGATTACTTTTATATAAGGGAAGGAGATGGAAACATCATGGTGAATAAAACTTTGGATTACAACAAGATCAACCATTTCAATTTAACAGTCCAAGCAAAGGTATGCTATAAATTAGAAGAAGAAAAAGAACCAATATAGTACCTAATATATATAATCTAGTGATATTTCTGTTGTTATAACATCCTGGTTTCTATAAATCTACAGTTTAGGGAGTTTCTAAATCAAAAGTTCTGCCTGCGTTTTTGCTCATACTTGGAGGCAAAGTAGCATATTCTTAAATATTTAAGCCATTACTTGAATCTCCCCTTAAATATCAGCCCGAGTTTCTTTCTAGGTCCATTTCTTTAGGTATGTGTGTAAGTACGTTTATTGTTCACTATTCTATCGTATATTCACCTAGTCACTCCGGCACATCTAACATCCTGTTACTGCTGTAGCTTACCATCTGCAGTCTTTTTCTGTGTCTTTTTGAGATTTAAATATGCATTTGCCTTTGATGCCTTTTAAGAGTAAAAAGAAATAATTCAACAAAAAATCATTGTCTAGGAAAAAGTACAGCTGCAGCACATGTACTGTTACTACATCATATGTACTATTCTGTAATACATTCCTGATAAAAAAAATTAATACCTAAGAACAATTACCTTTTGATAGTACTATTAATATAATTGAATTTTTAAATGGAAGAATTTGATAAAGTGAGAGTTCTTAGATTAGGAATGTAGGCATTACAAAGCACAAATAATAATATTCTGCTGTATTTTCCACTGAAAAATTGCTCTTTCATCACAATGTTTCTTATTTTCTTCTTTCTCTTGGAATGTAGGAAAGATTTGGAACTAAGAGCGATAATGCCTCAGTGATAATTCATGTACAGGATTATGACACAATGAACCCCTATTTCAGACAATCAGCGTACAATGGAACAATCAACGAAAATGAGGTAAAAGCTTTTCACTGAATGCTGCAAATGGAAATAGGTTATTCCTGTCCACAGAGTTTTTCTCTCAAGGAAAGTTTCTCTTTGAGCTGCTTAAGATTGAAGGTTAATGGAAGGTTGCTTTGATGTGTACCAACTGGTGATTCCCATCAACAGTAGGCCTCCAAGTACCAAGTAGAGAGGCCACATATTACATGAAATATCAAATTTTCTTCCACAGAAAAAGATTCTTCTGTGGAGGGAAAAAAAAATAACAGAAGTTGCAACAGGGCTTGTACTGTAAACTTGGAAGGGTGATTGACTACCCATCAGTCCTGGAGTTAGCTGCCTGGTTTCAGTTTTAAATAATGTAATTCCCTCATACTTTATTACAATCAAGTAAGCAAAATAAGAATCTGAATTGTAAGCTGAGGTTTATATGATATTGTAATTTTTTTCTATATAGGGAATGTTGTAATTTCTGTTTGGAATGTATTTGATTAATTCGTGCTTCTGTATGTATTAACAAAACAAAATCACAGTGCAGCATTATTAAAGTAATACATTAAAATAGATCATTATTATTTGTATTATTTCTTTATCGTTATCTTCATGTTAATCTATTTTAAACCACAAATGCTTTTGGTGTTATACCTTTAGTGTCCCTTTTGCTGGAAGTTCATCTTTAATTATCTGAAAGGAATCCTTTTGGATCTTCTAAAATGGTATTATCTTTAAAATAAAATGTTGCTTTTATTAGTAGTGTAGACTAACATATTGTTTTCCCAGAGAGCAGTGGAACTGAGACATTCAGTGTTGTTAACATGAATTCCATCAGTGACTACTGCTACATAGTCTGGTGCTTCTTAAAGCAAACATGGTATATCCTTCAAGCATTTTGCTCAGCATTTCACTTGGTAAACGCTATGTGACAGACAGATTTTTTTTCCTGGATCCCAATGATTAGATCATAGAATACCTTGGGTTGGAAGGGGCCATCAAAGATCATCCAGTCTAAACAGATCAGGTTGTTCAAAGCCCCATCCAACCTGACTTTCTTAAATCAAAACTGTGACTTAATTAATGACAACATTTAAGTTTCTGTGTATTGCTTTTAGCTAATCAGCTGTGTATGTTTTCTAGGTGGGTCCTGTGGCTATTCTCCCAGAGAAGATATTTGCTGCAGATGGAGACATAGGTATAAATGAAAAAGTGGTTTACAGCATCAAATTAGGTAAGAGCCTTTATTTTCTTCTAGATATTCTGAAGATATTTCTGCTCTGAAAGAGCTCTAGGTATTTCTGCTCTGCAAGCTGAGTTAGCTTAATTTCAGTCATTATAGCAAGGTCTAGCTGTTCAAAAATGTTTAGATGTTCTTAACATCCTGTCAGTAAACAATCCCTGATTCAAAGTGTAAGTCAACTTAGAGGCTTCTATTCAGAATTTCCATTCAAGAAATATCAATTTCATAGGGACATTTTCCTTCTGACAGAACTGTTAAAAGCTTATGAGATGCTTAAATCTGAGACTCTTGAAGTGTGTTTTTCTTAAATTGGACAGAGCGTTTGAAGGGGTAAAAAAACAAAAGCCTTTTGTCTGGAATGTTTGCTCGTTTTTGCTATGGTTGAGAAGATAACGGTCAGAGAAAGAACAGATTGGACTTACTGTTGTAGTTCATTCTCATTAACCCACTGTATTTTGTTGCTTTTCAGTGAAACCCCCAGCCTATGACAAAAGCTTTTCAATTGATGCTGACAGTGGAGTATTGGAAGTAAAGACTGCAATTGACAGAGAACAGTGTCCCTATCTTGTTGTGGGCATTATGGTAATTATTGTTTTACAGTTCAGTATGTTAATACTGGGTCTCCATTTCATAAACTAGTGCCAGAATCCATGTTGCTGTTAATAGTTTATAACATGGTAATGTTAAGGGGCAGTTGGTATCAAGGCTTCATTACGCATGTCATTTAAAACATAGGATAAAGGGAGCCTTAGTTCACTGAACATATGTAGTTATCTCTTTGTATTAAGGTGGAATAGCTCAATGTTATCTGGGTATGGAACTAACAGCTACAAACTCTGTTTTATAGGCAGCTCAGCAGGACAATAATCTCAAAACAGCTGATGCAATTGTTCTGGTTACTATTGAAGATGTAAATGACAATCCTCCAGAATTGTCAAAGCCAAGCTACAGTGTCTCAATTCCAGAAAATTTGCCAGATGGGAGTCAAGTTCTTGAAGTAACAGCTTCTGACAAAGATGAGGTAAAATGATAGTGTAGTTATGGTCGCTACAAATACTGTACTTCTGAAACATAACATAAAATGCGTTTACACTGTATGGGTATAGTGAATAGTGCTATAGATATTAATTCTGACTATCTCAATATGTTTAACCATAACAAACTAAATTTAACTTCTTTGAGAGGGAGAGTAATGCAGCCAAAGAGTAAATTTTGTCTGGCTAGGGAATGAAACTCCTCTGGTTTGCAAAAGGTCCCAAATATGAAAGTACAGAAGTGCAAAATGGACACAAAACTGCAAGTGGCCCTCAGCCTTGGTGATGTATTTCTTCCAAGTTGCTTACTCCTCTTTTTGTGGAACCAAAAACTCAATTAAATCAGAAGGTTAAATGCTCTCCACCTGGACAATAAGAAGAAAATATCCTAAGTGGTTGTCCTGTTTAATAACAAATATCATTTTTGTTTCCAGGGAGGATTCCAGGGAACATTCAGTCTCACTCCAGCTGACAGTCCGTTCCAGCTAAGTCACGATGGGATCCTAACTGTGAGGAACTCCACACTGTTGGATAGGGAGAAAACACCATCTTTTCATCTACAGGTATTAAAAATAAGCCGCCTCCTTTCCAAAGCAAGCTGAAGCAAGCAAGTGGTATC
Organism: Oxyura jamaicensis; assembly: GCF_011077185.1. Taxonomy (NCBI): domain Eukaryota; kingdom Metazoa; phylum Chordata; class Aves; order Anseriformes; family Anatidae; genus Oxyura; species Oxyura jamaicensis. The sequence continues at coordinate 4,307,871 of NC_048895.1, forward strand.
TAATCTGTCATGGAAAGAGGCTGACTCTCACTAAAGTAAATCAGCAGCTTGTCTGAAGAATCAAATCTGGACTTTGACGTTAGAACTATCTGGAAGGAAATACCAGTACAGTGATGTAGTTTATGTGGCTTATAATTGCTGTTCGTCTCTTACTATTTTTAGAAAATGTGTTTGAACAAAGCAATAATTTTCCTGCGTCATTTTCAAGGTCAATGCTACAGATCATTTGAAACCACACTATAATGCCCAGTCTACAATCAGCATCTTCTTGCTAGATGAAAATGACAACGCCCCGACCTTTACAGGCACGCCATATAAACAAATTATTTTCATCAATATGACTGCAGGAATGTCCATTCTTCAGGTACTTGAAGTACTAAATAAAAATGTCATTTTTGTTTAAGTTGAATGTATGTACAAGTCCTTGCTTCAATTTGTATACTGGTCCTTTTGAACAAGGGATCTTTTCTGAACTCCTCTGAGTTCAAAAACAGTCTACCTTTAATTTAAAAGCTTACATATCTTGATGTTCTACAAACTCATTGTCGTGGATGCTCTTATCGTGTATGAGGTTAGGGAATGAATGATACGGGACTTTTTAAATATATATATTAGGTTCTGAATTCCACAAACATGAGACAGAAAATAATAATCTTGGACTTAGTTGTTTACAAGGTGTTTAATGAAGACTGAATGCGGCTGAAGTCCAGAAGATGATATAATTGTAAAATTTGTTGAAAGGCAGCTTAATGCTGAAGAATTATAGTTAACTTGTAGATACAATATACTTTTTGTAAGAGGGTAAATTAGTTAACCAAATGAAACAGGGGAAACCAAGACAAAAAAAAAATTTCAAGAGGTTAAATTTATAGAGAGTCACTATCAAAACTAATATCCAGGTATACTGACTTAATGGCACCTGATGTAATCTCTTGAACAATCTACCTCCAGTGACTTTAGAATTACTATGAAGCAGGCCTTCTGAAGTATAAGCCTGGTGTCATTCACATGAATTTCTTATGTGCAAGATTTCACTCTTGCTGCTGGAACGACAGTGGGTGTGCATCAAAGAGCAAACATTCTTAGTGAGTTTTAACCCACCGATCACACAGGAAAATAGTTAAAGGTATAAGCAAATTTTAATATTGCTATATTGTGCTGGTTTTGTTTGTTTTATAAATCAGAGATGAAGAAAAAAAATGATACTAATTTGTAAGTATCTGCTACATGAGTGATTTTCTCTGCAGACTATATAGGAATAAAGAATTCTGTGTTGCTTTATAATAGCATAAGAAACTAGAATAAAGTTAGCTTTTCTCTACAGGTTGCTGCTACTGATCCAGATGATGGAATAAATGGACAAATAAGCTTTACCTTAGCTGGTGGCAATGAAGATGGATACTTTGATTTGGATACATCCACAGGACAAATCAGTTTAAAAACAGTAATCCTATTAGGAGTCAATGAGTCTAAGGACTTTGTCTTGTGGATAACAGCTACTGATGGTAAGACAAGATTTTAGTACAGTTCCACACAACTACCCCCAAGTGAAGGGGTTTGTTTTCTTTGGGAATTTTTCTTGTTGTTGTTGGTTGGTTGGTTTTGTTTTTGTTTTGTTTTCTTGAAGGAATGCTGTCAAAATAGGCTCCTAGACTTGAAAAATACTTGCTCTTTTTTCTTGACGATGAGAAGATTGCTGTCTTACTCATCCAAAGTAATAGTAATATCTCCATCTCTGGTAAAACTGCTTCCTGCTGATGCTATCAATTCTCCCTTTGCCTGGTGGCTATGAGAACCTGCAAAATAACATAAATCTCACACCTTCCCTTAACTTAATTGTTGACTGGTGTTGCACAGGATAGTATTATGAGATTCAGGCACAAGCTAGGAGTTTATAATTCAGTCATCCATCAACAGGGAATAAAACAAAACTAAAATATGATAAGTAACTTGCTCTGTGTTTTCACATCCATGTAAGTGTAGAAAAACTAAGGAGATGCCAAAACAATTCCTTAGACATATTTATTGAGGGTTTCTTTGGTTTAAAAGAATAATGGAGAAATCAGTGAACATTCATAATCTGAGTAAGGACAGAGATAAATGTAACCTAGGAAGGGTATCCCACTCCTGCTAACATGAGCATCCAAAGTGTTTTTTTTTTTGTTTTTTTTTGTTTTTTTGTTTTTTTTGTTTTTTTTTTTTTTGTTTTTTGTTTTTTGTTTTTTGTTTTTTTTTCAGCCTTCTGATTTTCCTCTATCTGATTTGCTCATTATGAGCTGTGTGTCTTTGAATCATGGCTGTGTGGGTAAAATGGGTACTGGAGGGAACACAATTACACAAGAGATGCATTGCTGCATTCTATGGCTGTCTGTGCTAAATAGGTAGTATGTCTTGTGGTGTGTATTCGAGTTCGTGTACTGGAAGCGTAACATCCAATAAATGAAACTCAGATCTTGGTTAGGACCTCTCAGCAGTACCATAGTATAGCAGTAAGGATGAAAAAAAAATCAGTACCAGTGGAAAAGTGTGTATGTGTGTGTATATATATATATATTTATATATATATATATATATACATATATATATATATTTTTTTTTTAGACTGAAGATATTTTGTGCATATGTTGAGAGATCGTTTTCTTTTTGTTCCAGGTGGGGTAATTCCAAGAAGTTCATCCGTGCCAGTACACATTGCTGCAGTAGGAGATTCCAAACCCCAGTTTATTCCAAAAATGTATAATGCATCTGTGGAAGAAGAGAGAGTCAGTCCTGTTGAAGTAACAAGAGTAAGAATGACTACTCTTTACTTTATCCTGGCCGTTTTGGCCTTTTCCTGGCCTTTCCTGGCCGAAAGGCCAGGATAAGCAATATTCACTTATTTGTTGGTGATATATCAAGTCGTAGGGTTTTAAATTTAGCTATTGAATGGAGATTTCCCATTAGAGAACATTCACAAAGGTATTTTCAAAGAGGGCTCTAGAACTTGCTCCCGTTTTAATTAAAAAAATGCTTAGACAATCTGGCTACTACAGTGTACTGTGATAGCTCTTTCTTAGATGCAGTTCTGAAGACAGATGGGAGGTCTAACACCAAATTGGAGAGAACATAATGTGTTTTAGTGTTTTGATTTATTGGCTGCCTGAGTTAGTTAATTTTTTACTATATTATTATTATTGTAAAGGAAGGCAGAACCAAGGGTTAAATTGTAGTCTGATAGTTTTATTACGTATTATATGTATTTACATTTCTGTCTTCGTAGTGTTCCAATAAGAAGCAGTCCTCTCCAGCTGTATTTTTTGTACGTTGTGGCTTGACTCTTACTTTTAATTACTAAAATTATAAGATGAATTTGGGCATAGCTAAAACTATTCTTTTTAGGCAGTAGCTTATTGGTTTAAATTAATTTATGGATAATATTCTATATCTTACACAGGTAAAATATGAATCTCTAAATCCTCATATACCAGTTACACTGAAAGTACTGACAGAATCAGCTACATTTGACGTCGATGTCAATGGTGTCATCTGGACAAAAACTAAACTGGACTATGAATCCCAGAATAATTACACACTAAATGTTTCCTTGTCAGATGGAAGTACTACTGACTATGCTACTGTGTTCATCAAAGTTACAGATGTCAATGATAACCATCCTGTGTTTGGTGTAATCAACCCTACCATTCATATTCTGGAGAACATGCCAGCTGGAACTTCAGTCACCACAGTGTTGGCTACTGATATAGACAGTGGTTTTAACGGATTAGTGACTTATGCTCTGAGAGGTACAGAGGAAAAAATGGATATTGACTCTTCAGGATTAATTTTGCTGAAAAAGGAATTGGACAGAGAAATACAAGACTTCTATAATTTAACAGTGATTGCTAGTGACCAAGGCCAACCCATGCTTTCTACAGCTCTCAATTTAAGAGTCATCATTGATGATGTGAATGATAACTATCCAGTGTTCTCATCAAGTAGATATGAAGTGAGCGTCCCTGAAGACAAAGTACATGGAAGTGAACTACTGACAGTATCTGCTACAGATCTGGATGCTGGGGCCAATGCTCTCGTGACGTACAGACTTGTTAACCAGCAGCCTCCAACCTCCTCACCAATGTTTCTTATCAATTCGACCACAGGCCAGCTCTTTCTGAGGCAGCAGCTGGATTATGAAACCACAAAGCAATTTGATGTAGAAGTAGAGGCATCAGATGGAGGGCAGCCAAGTCTCAGCAACAAGACACTTGTTGTTGTCCACATACTAGATGTCAACGATAACCCACCACAATTTGATCAGGCAGCTTATGATATTTCTGTGCCTGAAAACATACAAAAGGGCAGTCCTATCTACTCATTTAGTGTTACTGATGAGGATGAGGTAGGTACCAGTTGTATAACTGATATAGTTTGTTTTTCTTTAATAGTAAATGACACAATTTCACTCCGCTTTTTATAAAGTTGTTTCTTTATCTCCTTGCTTTATAAAGAAATTGCATATACAACCATAGTACTGGTGAGCTGGTTTGGAGGAAAAGATTTCTGGTTTGCTGTACTTTAAAGAAGCATAAATATTTCTCCCAGTTCAGACCCCACTAAACTGTACTGCTGCTCCTCACATCGTGGGGATTGGCCTTAGGGAGGGGATGGGTAGGTCCCAATAGAGAAGCCCACAGAGGCTTCCTACTATCCCAGTTTCTATTTGCCTAAATCCATTATTCCCATAGGTCAGGTTGGAAAGTTTCATTTACTAAACTTTGCAAAGCACTTGCACTTCTTTAAGTCGTATACAAATGTCACATATTAATATATTGATAAAATATGCATTTTAAAAAGAAACTTACATATTCATCATTTTAATCTTAAACTGTTTTCTTTTTAGGCTGGCTTTTCTCAGGGATACTTTATTCATAACAGTACTTCGTTTACTGTGGATTTCCCTGGAATACTTTCATTAAGGAACGACACAGAACTGGACAGGGAGACTACATCTGGATTCACTTTGCAAGTAAATTTAAGGGCTGACTTTGCAGTTTTAGCTCATTTCTACTTCATTCTCCTCTCTGCTTTTTGTATCTTCATCAGCTGGTTAAAATGGCAGTGCAATCAACTAATTTTGTTTCCTTTGGCAGGTGTGGGCAGTTGATGAAGTGAATGGACTTAGTTCAAGTGCTTTGTTCCACATCACAGTTCTGGATGTCAATGATAATAACCCCGAGTTTCAGATGCAGCCATACCAGTTTGCAGTTCTGGAGGGAGATCGCAGGTTGGCTGCTCCTGCTATAGTTGGACATGTAACTGCTACTGATATGGATGAGGGAGAGAATGCACGAATTACTTATTACTTATCAGCTGAGGATGGGGATAATCCATATAGCATCCAACAGGTAAGGGTTTGGATATTCTGAAAAATGTATTTAGATACTGCTTTTCAGCAGGTTACTTGGCACAGGTATTCTCACAGGATAAAAAGAATAGGAAGTAGCTGTTCTAGTAGACATGAAAACAAAACCAGCACACAAACTAGTTCAGGAATATAAGTCCAGGTCCAAAAGCTAAGACATACTGGTCAGACATTGCTTTCCTCCAAAAGTGAACAGAGAGAGTAAGTTCTTCATCTCTTTAGAGAATTTGGTTTACAAGAGTTATTAACATGATCGGTGTTAAACTGTATTACCTTTCTAGAATGGAACTGTTTTGGCTAGTGGCTATGTAGACCGAGAAACCAAAGAGAAGTACGAGCTGCTGTTGGTGGCATCTGACAATGGAATTCCTCAAAGGCAGGTAATACAGAGGATCACATTATTCTTCATTGCAACTTGCTTTTATTGAAAAACGTAATCATCTGTGCATTTTCTGAGTCATGATTTTCTCCTGTCACCATGCCAGAATTTCACATACATCAGCATTCAAGTATTAGATGTGAATGATAACGCTCCTCAGTTCACAAAAGCGCAATACTCGGCCAGTGTACGTGTAGCAACAGCAAAAGAAGGAGCATCTGTACTATCAGTGTCTGCTACTGACCTTGACATTGGGAACAATTCCGTCATTTCCTACAGGTGAGGTTAATAAGTATCTATTGTTAAAGAAACAGAAGAGTCTTTTTATTTGTCACAAAGTATTTTTACTGGTGACAAGATAAGACCTGTTTGTAGATATTTTACCAGTGCTGTGATTAACTTGTAACCGGTAATGATTTTTAAACTTAGGAAAGAGGACAGCAATTACTCCATGTTTTAGAGTTCATCGAATTATTATTATACCATTAAAAAAAAAAAAAAAAAAGTGAATGCAATCAAATGATAACAACAAGAACTGAAAGCCAAGGTTTGTTTTAATTTCTGAAATTTTGTATAGACTTGTTGGAATTTCTGAGTAGAAAATAGAAAAATCTTCAGGAAGGACTATCTTTTTATGTCTTCTGTTTTCTGGGAGGAGGAGATCAAGAAGCAGTAACTTCCATAATGGGCTATGCATAAAATATTAACTGAGGAAGATTCTTGGATCATTGAAATTACATATTGACATGAAAAGTATGGATTGAAAAGGACAGATGAATCAGTCAGAAAACTGTGGGTGTTTAAAAATAGTGCCTTGAAGGATAGTGTTTTTAACTGTGAGATGACATTCTACCTTAAACATATTACTTGTTCTTGTGAGTTATTCAGTTACCTATGAGAGTGCGCAGGAAGTAGGAGTTAGCAGGTCTGCAGCCTTCAAATGAAATCACCTCTTTTTTCTTATATTGCTGAATATGCAATGAGTGTGCAGTAGCTGCCTTCTATTCATGGGAAGATCAAAGGCTTGAGATCTAATGGGAACTGAAGGCATGAATGCTGTCTTTTTTGCTGTCAGTATGGAAGATATGCTGGGAAATAAAAAAGGCCGATACATTTAGGCTAATGTTGCTAAAACATTTTGCTTAGCCATTCTTTATAAATAGGCAAATACTAATTGTTTGTTGCTTGTTACAGAAGTGTCAGGAAGTAGTAGATTCTTTCTGTGTCATTAATATGAATGTTATACCGATTTCTCTTTAATATAGCCTGATGAACCATTCTGATGATTTTCATATAAATAACCATACTGGAGAAATCATCCTCAGCAGTAACTTGACCCATATCACAGCTGACACGGTTGTTACACTAATAGTTATTGCTGCTGATCATGGAGTTCCTCAGCTTACATCAAACGGTAAACTATTTCTTTTCACTTTTTTTTTTTCCTTTTCACAGAAATGTAACATTTACCAATGTTGAAATTTGAAATGAATTCCATCACTGTCCAGTCAAAATGAATTAGAGCTAGAATTCATGTTATGCTAAAAGGGCTCAATGTACTCTGCAGCAGTAGCCATTCTAGAAGGATATATTAAAATATTTCTGATGAAGTGTGTTTTTTTATTTTTCCTGTATTTCCTTAGATTTAGAAATGTTTAAACAAATTGGGAATTGCCCTCCAAACACATTTTAGTTCTTTTAAAAAATATTCAGTAACATGGATGTAATTGTATTTTTCATGTATTTTTTAAGGGATAGTTTTGATTTCTCATGAACAGGAACAACAACTGATGTTGATAATGTAGGATGAAAGGCCCTGACAGAATTTGAAACCATGAGGTTTTATGGATATCCCTTCTCTTTTGATACAAAGTAATTTAGCATAAGAGAAAAGAAAAAAAAAGGAAATCTTGTTAACTTCAAATTGGTGATCCTTGCTGTCCTAGTGTGTTGAAGCAACACTGCTGTCTGTAATCAGTGAAGTGGGGTTACGGTGGAACCCCACTTAGGTATAAATGGTTAGGTCTAGAAGTCATGTGTTATATATTACTCATTATTGCCACTTTTCTTTTTTCTCCTTCTTGTTCCTCTTTCCCACCTGCCAGTTTCTGTCAATTTATATTACTTCCTCAAAAATCTAGGGGAATAGGGCATGGGTCATGATTATTTCACCAGCAACTTTGCTATTTTAGTATTTTTAATATTTTAATATTTTTCTCTCATTAGTTTCAGTCACTCTCTACTTGCTGGTAAATGACACTGGCTTCGCACTGACTTTTGAAAGCTCCACCTACGAGTTCAGCATTCCAGAAGAGGAACCAGTTAGGACTGCTGTTGGCTCTGTGAAAGCTCTGACTGGAAGCATAGCCATACAAGTAGCATACTCTCTGAAATCACATACTGACAAGTTTTCTGTTAATGACCAAGGGGACATTGTGACTATTGCCAGGCTAGATCGAGAAGATGATGACCTATATAGCATCCTTGTAGAAGCTGTTGATTCTGTGGTGCCACCCAATACAGCTGTTGCTTTGGTACAGTATATTGCATTTTATTTTATTTAAAAAAAGGCTTATAACATTAAAAGAAAAAAATCCAGATAAGTGTAATTGATTAAGTAAGCATGAGTATTTTGAGAGCCTTGTTGAATTTAATTTCATTTTTTCCTGAGGAGATATTACAACTTTGAAATACTGTCAACTTTACAAATTGCATAACTTCCTGAGAGTTCCTCTATGAACAAACCATAACCAGAGAAACTTATTAACACCGGAACTGACTCTGTGCATAGTTCTGTCCCAAAGCCCTAGATTATTAATCCTACTATTTTTCTTCCAATGAAATTATAGTTTATCTTGCTTGTAGCAACTGAGAATTAAAAATAAATACATAAATTGTTGAGATGCTGTAGTTGTGAAAACGTTCAAATACTGAAAAGTGCTGGTTATGTATCCTTTTGTGCTGCTGGTGGTGTTTTTCCCCTGTGGACTTTTGTAGACTAAAAGGAATTTAAGTTCTCCTTTGAATACTGTTTCTACAGCTCAAGAATGTCTTTTTTTTTTTTTTTTTTTTTTTTTTTTTTAAATACAGGTAACAGTGAGAATAAATGACATCAATGACAACCCTCCAGTTTTCTCAACACTGATTCAAACAAAACTATCTTTTCCTGAGAATGCAAATAGTCTAGATTTGGGCGCATTTTCTGCTACTGATACGGATATAGGAGATAATGCACTGATAAGCTATTCTTTACAAGATGATTTTGCTGGAGTGTTCCGTATTGACAGTTCCACGGGCAAGCTGATGACAACAAAATCCTTAGACAGAGAAATGACAGACACTTATGAACTGAAAATAATTGTAAGTTGACAAGTTTGAAAAAAAATCTCAATATAAAACAGGAAAAAATACTGAATCATCACAAGAAAATCTCAACCTTAGTGAATTCCACTAGAATTCAGTAATGTTATGTTTCGTACCCAGAAGCTTTTCTGCTGTGTGAACTGATATTAGTGAATAAATGACCCATGAACATCAGATCTTAAGGATCATAGTCATATAATATCTTACTGTGAAGTCTGTAAAGTATTCCTCAGCCCATTTTAGATTGTAAGGCTGCCACCACTGTATTTCTTTTACTGCTTTGCAGGTCCATAATGTTGTTCATTTCCATCATTTTTTCTAGCTTTTAAAACATCAGTACTTAGATTTAAAATATCTGAATTATATTTATATTTCCATGTTAAAAATGTAAAAGTTTAATTCAAGTACATTCATGTTGTAAGCATCTAGTTGTTATAGCTGATTCCATTGATTTTACTGCTACTAATTAGTTAAATTAAGGTTTGTGCATACAAATAATTGGTCCAGCATCAGCCATAATGTATGAGTGTATTTTAATGGGATCTCTACTGCTGACTAAGTTATTTAGCAGGGCAAGGAGCTCCTGGAAAGCAAGCACAGGGTTAAAGTAATGTAACTGGACGATAAGTAGTCCAGAAGAAAGTCTTCTGAGACAAAGATTCTTTTCAAAACTTCGGAACAAAGGTGATACAAGTTTGTATGAATGTAGTGCTGGTTTAATGACAGCTTGGTTCTTCACAGGCCACTGATTCTGGCAGACCACCGCTATCTGAAAGCTTAGTTCTAAGCATCACCGTAGAAGATGAGAATGACAACCCACCTGTGTTCCCCCAGAAGTCATACTCTGTGACTGTAAAAGAGAATGAGCCTCCACATGTGGTACGTGGCATTAAGAGTAAATAGGTTGTTCTTCTGCAATAGTTTTCTTTATATTAACTTGGAAGTGACACTGATCTATGATGATTGCGCATTGGAGAATGTATTTTTTTGACTCCGTGGAGCCTGTAAAAACAGACAATGTGCTCATTTTAAACAACAGCGGAGTGTCTGTCCCACTGAGTCTTTCTTAAGCTCTCGTGCTGCTCCCTGCTCACTGGTGCTGCACCGTATGGCTCTAGTTTTCAGAGGACCTACAGGCACTGTGTTATAAGCCTCCTTTATGTAATGTGTCCAGCATCCCCCGTTCTTAAGGTGTTCTGTCTTCCCCTAGTATATGTGTGATTAATGGCCATGTAAGTAACTCAGGCAGTAAACACTATACAGTTAAATACCAGTATTTTGTGGATGTTTTGCCATCCTCTTGGTTCTGTTCTAAATATTTGTTTTGTTGTTGTTGTTGTTTTTTAATTTAGATTTTGAATGTAACAGCCACAGATAAGGACATAGGGTACAATGCCATCATTCATTATACCATAAGTGGAGAGACTTCATTTTATGTTGAAAAACTTTCTGGAGCTATTATGACTCTTCAGCCTTTGGACTATGAAAGCCATGCCCAGTATATGTTTATTCTGAAAGCTTTCAATCCTGGAGAGCCATATCTTCAAGACACAGCAAACATCACAGGTAACTCTAGTTTACTGAGAAAAAAAAAAAAAAAAAAATCTCTTAGGGACTATTTTGGTATATGTAAGGCATGAAGATAGCCCTCAGTAGTAATACGTTCTGCTAAAGTTAGTTATTAGAAATGATTATGTGACCTTTTGATTATAGCCAGATGAAATTTTCCTCTAGAAATGTTTAGCTGTTTTGTCAGAAAGGAAGGGTTTCCACACTAACTGACATCACTTGCTTCAATATTCTCACAACTATTTCTATGTTGTTTGTAGAGTACCTGTTTGACTGCATGGTTGGAAAGGTTTCCAGAATCATCATTCACTTCTTTTTCTGCATGTTTACTGACAGTCTACTTCTTGATTGGTGAAAAAAGGCTGATTTTTACTGTTATAAAAATATTGTTAAATAATGCTATTTTCTTGGTCGTTTGGAGATTTAAAAACAAACTTTTTTTTTTTTTCTTTTCAAACTACATGAAATAGAAAACAACATAAAAGATTTCTGTGACGTTATCCAAGTTTCTCAGCAGCCCTAGTTTTGATTGGTAGAATCTGTTGTTTTATCTTATCTATATTACTGTAGCACCTGCTTCACTAATTGTGGTCCATGACCCTATTCTCTCAGGTCACATACAAACATGAAACTAATCAATCCTGTCTCACAATGCTTGCAATTGAAACCAAAGATGAGAGATACCAGATGATTATGGACACAGAAGGGAGCACAAGGAAACAATGAGGTTGATGATATACATGCCAGATATTATTGACAGCATGCTAGCAGTCTTTGTGAGGAAACTATTGCTTGAGCAGTAAATAATTTAATCCACAAAGGCAGGAGTTTTTGAAATAAAGAAAATAAGGTTGCCATCTGCTTTAAATTGAAAGAGTTCGCACTCAATTCTCAGGGCCTGTGTAGGTTTGTATTAGCTGAAACAATAGGCTGTAACTGCTTACATTCAGACCTGGACCTTCTTTTCTTAGTTATTGTGGAAGACGTTAATGAAGAAGGACCTGTATTTGAACAGCCCTCATATTTCCAGATCCTCCTAGACAATTCTACAGCTGGCACACTGATAGTAGATATCAATGCAAGAGATGAAAACAAAGGTTATGATGAAGGCATTTTCTACAATATTACAGGTACGGCTGAAAAAATATCATGGGTGTTTATTACTGTTGTAGTTGCATACTGCTAAGCTATTAACTACTTTTGCAAAATGAAGACCTTGAAAAAGTCAAGTACAACAAAACTGATTTTGAACAATCCTGTTCAAAACTGATGGATACAAGTGTGGATGTACAGTGTTTTAAATCATCTATGCATGAAGCTCATTTTTTTTTTTTTTTTTTTTTGAGAGAGAAATTATAATATTATACGAAAATTCTGATCAGAATAATGATATCCAGTGAGTGAGTACTATAGAAATAAAGCAGGAAATCCTCATCCTACAGAAGAGATTGGGAATTTTGGGTTTCACTGATAACATGAATATGAAACCTAGTGAAACACAGGATACAGCAGGTACATTTGGGTGGAATTAATATGACAGTATATCTGAGCTCCAACAGTTACACCAGATAACTGCATCTGCATCTACCATACTTGTATGGTTTCTATAGCTGTCGTGCATCAAGGATGTGTTGTAGTCTTCAATCAAATGCCTGGAAGACTCAATACCTAATTGATGCTCAGCTTACATCACCACGACTCTGATAAGGTATTCCAGGCCTTTGGGACTGGATACGAGATTCAAGGAGGATAGCAAGTACCAGTGATTGCTGAAGACTGGGTCTGAGATTTCTCATCCAATACCTAAGAGGAGGTTACTGAGATGGAGCTAAGCTCCGCACTGAGGAGCATGACAGAAGAATTAAACATGATAGTCATAAGGTGAAATGGAAGGTTCTGACTGCCACTAGGGGGAAAAAATCTCCACTCTGAATATAAGGGGGAAAAAAAATCCTCTATGAGGATAACTATGCACTGGAACAAGCTGTCCTGAGAGATACCTTGGAGATTTTCAGTACCAGACTAGACAAAGCCCTGAGCAACCTACTCTGATTTCATTGATTATCCTGCTTTGAGCAAGAGGTTGGACTAGAGGCCTCAAGGGCACTTTACAGGCCCTTTACAGGCCCAAAGGATTCTGTGACACAGATGCAGTAACAAGAAGGGCTTGATACTGCTTCGAATGCTTTGTCTTGCTTCAAATCACATACAAAGTAGCCTTTCAACCCAAGTCACTCTAGTTTTGGGCATATAATTCAGTCACTTGTCTCTGCTGGCTCTGAACATTTCCAACGCTTTGTTTTCTCCTTCAGAAGGAAACTCAGAAGGCCTCTTTAGTCTCTCCAGTACCACAGGAGAGCTCACATTAACAAGAGACTTACACAGCCAGGCTGTTCTCCTGCATTACTCCCTGACAATCACTGCGACAGATTCAGGTCTGCCACCGCTTTCAACTTCTGTAAAGGTACTAATTTTTGTCTTTACTGTCTACTTATACAGTTTATTCACTACTGTTTTATTCTAAACTGAGTGTAACAGCAACAGGCAATGGGTATCATTGAGGCAAAAGTGTGTAAAATGGGAGTGGGAATGTCCCTCTCAGTTCTGTTTCAGGAACAGGATACAAGATTATAATATTTACAAAGTTACGCTGCTGTAGCAACTGCTCAGTTGCAACTTGTCATTGTTTTGATCATTCCATTTAAGAAAAGATCCAAGAAAGAGAGAAGCTCTGAACTGTGAGGGATACATTTTATAGGAATGGAGACTTCTGTGCAAAGTCAAAGAGTGGGACAGTCAGAGGGGACATAATGGAAGTATGTGATATAATAAACAGTAGACAGTTGTTCTTACTTCCCTATGAGACAAGGAAAAAAGTATAAATTGAAGAGTAAGAAATTGAAATATGATAATTAAAATATTTGTAGTGTTTTTATAGGCTGTGATGTTTTGCCACTAAATATCACAGATTAGAAGAATTCAGAAAAAGAGAGTAGAAATGCAGAGGGATAAAAGCATAGAATATCACATTTTAAGGTTCTGTTGAATATAGAGTTATAAAGACATTGTTCTTCAGAACATCAGGCAGCAGCTGGCTGGCAACATTTAGAAAGAAATTGTATTTTTAAGAATTAGTAGGCATTATTTATTTACTGCCTGACACAATTTTTCATCTGTAAAATCAGTTATAACCATTTAAAAATATTGTACTTACAAGCTCTTGCTCTGGTCATACATACTCTGGTGGAATAATTTGTTACAAATATAGATCCTCTTTCTAAGAGCTGTTTAGCCAGACAAGTAATTTGTATTTGCTATATGTGAGGAATTGGAAACAACCCCCCTGTATATTTAGGAAAAATACATCGTAACTTAAATTAGTGAGGTTAATTACTTTTTTTTTTTTTTTCTAAAAAATAACCTTTGCTACCCTCAAGATACGAAGGTGTCAAACTCAGCCTGCACCAATGCTAGTCCTTTTCTCACTGAAAAAGTTTCAGACTTTTTGCTGTTGCATACCTCAAGAAAATTTTGCTTAACATGAAAATGTAACCCTTGTGGTCATGTTCTTTCCTCTGCAGGTGTCAGTGACTGTAGCTCCTATCAACATTTCATTCCCAGTGTTCTCTGAAGCAGTCTATCAGCCTGCACCTCTGAGTGAGAAGATACCGCCAGATTCATTTGTTGTACATATCAGTGTGTTGTATAATGCCCCTGTGATATACAGCATCGTGTCCGGAAATGAAAAGGGTAAGCTCTTTAAGTGAACTAACAAGGAACACTATGTGTTAATGAACTACAATTTAGCTTTTAAGGAACAGACAATTTAGCTTTTGGATTGCTTCTTGTCTCTCTTCTTTTGCTTTTATCTCAGTTCTACAGCCATGAACACTGGGTATGTATCAACCAGATTTACAAATTTTATATGGATCAAGTGCAGGCACATGATTGAATTTCTGTCAGATTAGTTAGAGCAACATGATACAGATCTGACTACGCTGGCTGTATGTGCTTTTTTGTCTGCTACAGAAAGACCAGGTAGTACCTGATGAGGCAAAAAGTTATAGTGACTGGAGAAAAAAACAAACAAACATAAACAAACAACAACAACAAAAAACACCTAATTCAGCAACGTTTTCTTAAACACAAATGTGTACCATGAGTATACATGGGACAAGTGTATCAGTGCTTTGTGTCATGCGTTTTATTTTTATTTTTCAGACTAGTGTTAAACTCATAGAGCTAATATTATTGAGTCATCAAATGTAGTCAATTTGCACTTCTCTTTGTGAAAAGTATTTTGTTTGAAGTTGTGGTCTCATAGAAGTTATCCGCAGTATCCCTCATCTTCAGTCAGAACAGGACTTCATAGGAAATAAAATAATTGCTTATTGAAGCAGGAACAAAGACCACCTGAACAGAAAGTGGTGGAATGAACTTCTCCCCATCGTTTTTCCCACTTTGACCTTCTTGATTATTTGTTTTTGTTAATAAAATTAACAGAATTTGTTAATTTTGTAATTTGTTAATTGTAATAACAACGTGTGTGTTCAGGAATGTCAGACATATTGAATTTTATTTTATTATTTGAAGAAAACTGCAGCATGCAATATTCGTATAAATAATATGTAGCTTGCATTTAAGTCTTCAGTTTTAACTACTAAAATCATAAACACAATAACTTTTTTTTTTTTTTTTAACCAGGGTATTTCACTATTGATTCATCCACTGGGATCATAAGAACAGAAAAGAAATTGACATTGGAAGATTTCCCAGTTATTTTAAATGTGAGAGCAACAGATTCGTCCAACGCCAGCATATTCAATGAAGTTTCTGTGCATGTGGACGTCATTGATGAAAATGATTTTCCTCCAGTTTTCCCATCCTCTCTGCTAGAACAGAGACTGGAAGAGGTAAAAAAAAGTCATCCAAACTGAATCACGATAATGAACCCTCAAATAGTAATTGTCAAAAAAAAGGGGGGGGGGGGGGGGGGGGGGGGGGGGGACAGGCTTTCTGTTCTGCCATGTGATATTTTAGGTTTTATTTCAACATGAAAATCCCAGTACATAGAGAATGGTCTAGAAGTGTGGACTTATTGAAGGAAAAGTGAATCTTTTGCTAATACAGGGCTCCATGAAAGAAAAAACAGCCACTCCGATGTTGCATTTGTGTTCACAGAGCATCTTCAAGTACATTCACAGACGGACTCGCTTTGTCTTTTGTAAAGGAGCTTTTTGCAGAGAAGTAGCAGAAACAAGTCTTCTCTAAATTAGCATAACTTCTCTTGTTCAAACACTATCTGTTATGACTCTTTTTGCCACTAAGTAATTGATGGCAGAAAACAAGCCAATTTTCAGTCTGTGGCTATTATGTTACAATAGCCTGCAATGGAAGCCACAGCATTTAATTATGCAGAAGGATCTAGGTAACATTTCGCTTTTCAGCACTTTGCATGCTTTAACCTGCTTGTTATTTTAAAAAACAAGCAAACTTTTTTTTTTAAAAAAAAAAAAAGTTTATATTTTGTATACCACATGCCTTGCTTTTGAGCTTAATGGCTGATTCATGAACTTTCTCCTTAACAGCTGTAACTTGAAATCTAGTCCATTTCTAACATTTAGCTAAATATATTTTTAATTATTACACCTATTTTTAATGTTACCAGTTAGTTGAATGGAGAAGATTTAGTGTCTCATTTCCCAACCTTAAAAATTGATTTCCATGTGAAATATTTACACAGAATGAATTGTTGGATAGCAAGTTGGATCATATAACTTGAGATCAGGTCTCAAATGTCCGTGGGAGTGAAATGCTGATGTTTACTGTCAATATGAATGCAAATAACATTTTAACAGCAGAAATAGGTCATGTATTTTTAAAAGAATACTTATTAGCCAAGTAGTGTTCAGACAGAAATGTGATTCTGAAGTTGAGAACATCTCTCTAATTTCAAAGGAGTACAGGCTATTAATTATGAATAATTCCTTAAAAGCAAGTCAGACACTTGAGGTTAATATTTGACCAGTTCTAAAACATGGCAATTTTGTTTCTGAAGATCACTGCCATAGGTAGGGACATGGAGGGGAAATAGTTCTGTTCTATAAATTCAGGAAAACAAGAGTTTCTCTCTCTATGCTGAATGTATTATATAATTTTGATTTTAAAGTGTCTACACTACTATAAGTGTATGCAGTGTCTGCCTCCCCCCATCACATAATTCAAGAAATTGCAGCTAACCAAACTCTGTCACAGCATCAATCTGCTTTTCATTGACAGAATTTACCTGCTACTGAGATTGTCCAGCTGAAAGCACAGGATAATGATACAGGTAGAAATGGTTTACTAACATATGGCATTCTCAGTGGAGACAGACTAAAATTCCGGATAGATGAAGCAACTGGAATTCTTTATTCCACCACCTCCTTTGATTATGAAGAGGAACCTACAGAGTATCAGGTTTGCTTTAGATTTCTGAAACCTGTTAGTTATTCAGAACTTTTATCTTCTCCTTGGATAATTGGTGACATTTTTGTTTTGATTTAGCTTCCTATTGCTTTAACATTTTATGCATAGTTTTAGAATATGAGTATCTCAAGATGTGGAGCTTTATTAAAGCAAGATGCTGCCTGTAGACTATTATGCCTAACCTGAAATTCAAGCAAGCCTCATAGTTCACCCATCTTGCAAGCTCTCAAACACTTCAGCACATGAATAACTAACTTCACAATGACAGCTCATGTATTCAGAGTTGTCTATTTGCTTGAATCTGTACCAGGCTGAGATCTTGGAGATAAGATGATCATTTTACCTTCTTTACTATTGCTGTTACTGATTAATATTTTTTATGATTTTAATTTGCTTCAAACAAAAATGCTGAATTTATTGGCTGTATGTAAAGACTTTTTTATTAATCAAATATTCCTGAAGTTTTCCATATTTATTTTGAAGTGAATTCAGAACTTGAGTTTACATTTCTAAGAATCCCCTGAAGTTTAAAACTCACACAGTTTTTTAATCCTGGTGTAAATGCCTGTTTATATGATTTCTCCTTTCAAATAATCATGTAATTTACAGGTTGTGATATATGCTGAAGATGATGGAATCCTTGAGAAGAAAAGGGGTTACTGCACAGTTGTCATAAAGATCATTGATGTTAATGACTGGCCACCTGTGTTTGACCTGGTGACTCCATTCAGTGTTAATGAAAATGTGGCTGTGGGATTCGTAGTTGGAAAAGTCACAGCAACTGACAGAGACACAGGAGACAATGCCTTTATTCTTTACAGCCTTACAGGTAACAAGGGATTCACTTACTGCACTGGAACAACTATCACTTTGTTGTGTTACACTGTTATGAGCATAAATAGCATTATGTGAGTTAGCTCCTAACTCCTTTCCACATAAGCCGAGAAGGTTCACTTTCACCTGACTTAGTATTTTACTAATTTGTGCTCGTATAACTTTCACAATGATAGAGTAGCAGCTTCTTTTGCAGAACCTGCAACTGTTTTAAATGCTACTAAATTAAGCCTCTCCTCAGCTTGTCAACTGTGATCATTTAACAGCTACAAAGATCAGATGTAAATGGTATCACAAGTGTGTCAGGGACCTGAAACATTATCATGGGCTGTTAGAGAGCTGCTTTCTTCACCCTTGTGCTGGACAACTTTACCTCTGCATCAGAAGTGGCACAAGAGGCAGCAGGTTGCCTACTCTGATACCTCAGGTCTCTTCCCAGGCTATTAATGTAAAGGACCTTTAACTTCATTTTACATTAACATGACAGCTTGTGAACTGCAGTGGCTGAGAGCTCTGGTTTGTGCTTCCTGTCACATTTATCTGTGGTAGCTGATGGAATTACAGTTAGGAAGAGCACCCCTTTTGCCATTGCCCCTAAATCTGACAGAGATGAAGATTTAGAGCTGTCTGCACCAAAGCCTGTAGGCATTGAAATATTTGTTTTTGTACCATCAAGAGCAATGTATATAAGGTTTATGTATATTTTAGTATCCTTTATTTCCAATATGCATATAGACTTTAGGGTGGTTTTGGACCAGGGAAGCCAAAGACAGTAAAAGTCACTGCTGTCTTTCAGCAGTCACATTGATTTCTCTTTAGATCTCTGTGCTATTTAGTCTACCTTCATTAGAGCCAGAATAAATTGTGAATCTTAGAGATTTTGAGAGATTTTGCAGGAGCTCTGTCTGGTTACTGTGTTCATGCTCAACAACCAGCAAATGAGACTGAACACGCAGAAGGTCCGAGGACTGTAAAAGTGCCTAGGCACACCTCTGATCTCCTCTAGCCTCACAGAGTTGTGCAGACTAGGAGGAACTTGTTTCTCGAGATTTACCCCACAACTCCGATGAGCTGTCCATCATTGTTTACATGGCTCAAGCATTATTATTAATTTATGAGTGAGACATGTGAATCTGCAGAATTTTTTGACCCGTTCTGTAGACTCACATTTCAAATGCTCATCCACTCAATCTTTTCTGGTTTTCTTCTACATTATCTGTATGATATTAAAGACTGGTTTCGATGAGCTCAAGATACAAGTAAACATAACATCTAAGAGTGTAGTTAATTATGTGTTTCAAAGATGTATTTGCTGATAAAGCTTCTTTGGTTGTATCTCAGATGGTGGAGAAAATATATTTGAAATAGATGAAACACTTGGGAACATTAAGATAAAGAATTCTCCAGACTACGAAACCATGAATAAGTACAACCTGACAGTGAATGCAGTCAACAACAAATCTGCCCCTTTCTATCAGGTAAAAGAGCTTTCTAATGAACAGTGACCCTTCCAGTCAGAGTACATTTGAACTAGTGGGAGGTAGGTCTATCAACGACAGTTATTGTGCAACATAAATTAGTCTCCTAATCATTGTTAGGGTCAGATTTTTGCCCTTGGTGTCCATGCTGAGGAATATTATCTTCCATAAATAGTTGAAATACTTTATAATCATGCATGGTAGAATTTGTCCCTGAAATGTTTGCTGACTAACCTCAGTGGCAGTGCAGGAATTCTTGCCTGATGCTTTTAGTTAGTACTATAAATACTGTGTTAACTTTTCATAGAGGCAAAAGTAATTTTCAGTAGATTGTTCTAATCCTGCTATATTTCTTTTATTTGAAAAGGTATTATACGCTTATTTAACAGTAGTAGAACATCCCTAGTTCCCTTATCTGCATCTAGCAGCAGCAGTAGGACATATGGCTTCCTAAACACATCCTATTCTTAACCATTCTGAAACATTTCAAGAAGCAGAATCCTAATGCAAATTTAAATTCCTGCCTCTTTTGTATTAAAATCCTGTAGAGATCTTTGATGTGGAGTTCACAAAGTTAAACCTAATGAAGTCTTTTACTACACCATTTTCAAATTCTGATTTATACTTCTTGTTGCATATGCAAATAACAAAACTATTTAAGAAATAAATAAGACATCCTAAATATTCTAAAATTATTTTATTTAGTAAATATACTGTGTTTTTCTTCTAGGCAACCACCACTGTCACTGTTCTAGTGATTGATGTGAATGATAATGCTCCAGTGTTTGATCAGAATTCCTATTCCGCTTCTATAAACATGATTAATCCTGTAGGCGCTCACATCATAACCGTGCGCGCTACCGACAAAGATCAGGTAACTACTCCTGTTTGATTTTGACATTGCTTCAAGCTGCAGCCCAAAGATATTTTTCTTTGTTCTATGGATGTGAAACACCAACTGTAGCAGAAAGCGAATTGTGATTGACTAGCAGCACTGTGAACTGGAAATTAGGAATTCTATTGTTTCTGCTCTGATGCTGATGTACTTTGGGCATATTTATTCCCCTTAATATTTGGATTTGTACTAGTCTTTCAGACATATATAAGAACTCAAGCAATTTAGTGACTGTGAAATTATTTGAACTTCTGAAATGGAGGATTCTGTAAAAACTAAGCATCATGTAGCTGGCTTGAATGTAGAAATGTCTGCTCACCAAATGCCTCTATACCCCAGCTAATTCTGTTTCCACTTTTAAAGGTATTTTGTATGACTGACTGACTTAGCTGTACTGCACCCACACCACGTAGTGTCCAGGCACCAGGAGCGATATCAGTCAGTTAGATCACCATGACAACATCAATATTAATTATACAATTTAAAAGATGAAACATCTGGAAGTGACAACAAAACACAAATATCAGGTGTGCTTGTGGCAGGGTTTGATCCTGCTTCTGCAGAGCCACGGAAGAAGAGAATATGACATTTTTCAGAAATGCAGAGCAAGGAGTGATAGGGTAAACCCTAAGACTTGTCTCAGGAAAGTGATGTGAGTGTAGGCAGGCAGGAATACGTCCTACACTTACAGCAGTGGGGAGGCTGCACTTCTCCTCAAGGTGCCACAAGGACCCAAGGGACTTTAGCTTATTCTTATTGACATTGCTCCTTTAGGTTGCTCTCTTGCTAGGCTAAGTACCCCCATCTACACATCTAAACTTAATATTTTTTTCTTTAAAGATTTTTTTTTCATTTTTGCTGTGTAACTCACAAACTACTTCTGAATCTTCTTCTGCTTTGCGTTTTCATCAGCACCCATCCTACCACAGACAATCCCAAATTTTCATTTAGACATTTTTACATCTCTTGTTTCAGTGTTTATCCTACCCTTCAACATGTACTCCCAGTGCGTGTAGTTTTATTTAGTACTTTAATGGGATTTCTTATCCTGGAAGTTCATTACTACTACTGATATCAAGAATATAGTTCTCTGTACGTTTTACAGTGTGGGCAAAGCTTTATAGCACCCATTGAAAGGGAATAATTATTTCTAACTCACTTTGACAGAAGAGGAATATGAAGCGCATTGTCCAAAGTCACATGGGGAGTCCAGCAGAAAAATAAATCTTCACTTCACTTAGCAATATCCTGCTCTTCCAACCCTCTCTCTGAAAAATCTATTTTATATGTTCTAATTTATGAACTTTGATTTCAAAACTATTGAGTTTTTGTATGAGCAACGGTAGTCTAAAAGTTTGTGCAAAGCTCAAGGTCATTGTGGACATAAAATCTCCCTAAATGCACTGTTATATAAGCTTGTGTTTTTAAGACTATAAATATGTATGGATCTTGGGGCCATATATGGAACATGAAAGCATGAAAATTAATTTTCAGGGATGGGGGGAACATGACGATGACTCTGTCCATTGGCTGCTGCTGCTCTGGTGTTATAATTTCAGCATGAAGTAGCTGTGAGTCCTGATTCGGTCTAGTTAGGTAAAATGCCTCTGGCATTTTGTCAATTTAAGCATGGAAATTCCGGTGAGTCTGTGCTACAGGGACTGGGAGCACCAAAATTACATGGTCCTGCAAGCAAAAGTTATGTAAAGCTGTGTTCCTTTCATGGCAGGGGCAAAATGGCCTCATCGAATACTACATCCTCCCAGATACAAAATTCAGCGCATTCTTCTTGATAGAAGATAGGAGTGAGGGGAAAATAATAACAACTGGAAACCTGCCTACTTCTGAAGAAATCCAGTTAACAGTGATGGCTGAGGACAAAGGCTCTCCATCTTTAAACAGCACTGCTGTGATTACTCTTAATGTGGTCGACAACCGTCCATTTGTTCCTCAGTTTAATGAGAGCCAAATCAGGTGAGGCTTTCATAATGTGTCTGGTACATATTTGTCAGGTAGTGGAAAACACGGTAAAGGTGAAAGCTGAAGATAGTTATCATAGCATTTCCATTCCCTTTGATGTGCACAAAAGGACATTAGTTTTTGTTGTTGTTTTGAGCTCTGGCAAACAACTAGAGGGGATGGGGCAGAATTTTCCACAGATACCTTATTCTTAAGGAGTTAAATCTTGAAGCCTTTCAGTACAACAACTGCTGGGAAATTTAACATTATGTTTTATCATTTGTCTTCTATATTAGCATTTCAGTGTTGGAAAATACGGGAGTGGATCGTTTAATTTACACTTTTGTTGTGGCTGAAACTTCAGGAAAACCGATTGTTTATACAGTTGTATCTGGCAATGAAAAAGGTGAGTACTATTTCCCTTATGACTTGAAATGGCTAAGATAACAGGCTAACATGTCTTTTGTGTGGTAGATGCCACTGTATTTAAATGAGGAGATGGAGAGCAAGGATAATGTGTGTCATTTCTTTGGAGAAAAAAAATAAAAGCACACAAAGAACTTCCTTCAGAGCCCTTCAGCATGAGAGTTTGTTAATCTCCTTTGGCTAAAGATGTGGTTATAACTTGACAATGGGTTCTGCTGGTCTTAAGTTAAGGTAATTTTCTGACTAAGGAAGCCAAAATGAAGTCTTCATACGCAAGCAGCTTCCTCCTTGCCAATCTCTTTTAATCTATTGTTTCCTTACACTAGCAACTTTGGCAGGGCATCTGGCCTTCTTCAGCTTTTACAGCTGTGATATGACTCCATTTGCACACACAAAAAAAAACAGGAGTAATTAAAAACTGATAGAAAATTTGGAAAATGTGTGCAACAAGAGGCTGCAGTTTTATTTTCCTAATTAGCTGCTCCTTTTCATGTTTAAGGCTTGTTTGGTCTGGGATGCCCCCCAAGCTGTGGTGCGTCCACTGCTTAGCCAGTGGTAGTGACGCATTTCATATTTGTAAGAGGAGAGGGCTCGTGGAAGCATCCTAAGAGAAAATGAGACACAAAAGGTAGGAGCGCTACAGGTGAAATGGCAGCTATAACAACGGAGGTGCATGTTATTCCTTTCAGGTCATTTTAGGTTGGATCCAGAAAGTGGTGAGCTGAAAACGGGAATTAATTTGAACTATGAGGAGACTTCTCAGTATGTGATTTTAGTTGAAGCAAATGTAAATGTCTCATCTCCTGCAATCCAGTCTTCAGGTAACTTTCCTGTGAAGGGCTTTCCAACTTGAATCAGGGACAATGAACGCAGGATATTTCTTTGCCTTCTGTATTTGCAACCAAAATTCTCTTTAACTGAAATGCCTGGTGTGAAAGACAAGCAGCTGAAGATCGAGGTTGTGCAGAGAAAAGCAGTAGCCTTCCTCCAAGGGAGCAAACTCTCACAGAGTCTTACTGTGGTCTCAGAAGAGAATGTAATAAGTGGAGGTTGGACTCCATAGCAGGAAGTGGAGGAACCTGGCAGTCCTTTGCCTGGTATAGCACAGCTAGCTGTAGAGGGCTGACAGAGAAGCAGTGCTGTAACCTTTTGCCTTGCACTGTCTGTTCTCTCCAATAGTCAAACATAGTTCCTCTGGGCACATCCCAACTGCATTCGCTTCCTTCTCCCTCATCCTCGCATGCAGCAGAGATCCTGCTGTAAAGCCACAGCCAGCCCCGGCCTCTGAAAGTTGTGCCTTGCTGATGTTTGTTGTCACAGACATGAGGCTGAGCAGCACCCGAGATAACCTGTGTTTGTTTAACAGGCCTGTTTGCTGCAAACGTGGTAATGCTGACCATCTCAGTGCAGGATGTAAATGAAGAGCCAGCATTTTTGCAAAGCGTCTACTCTGCTCGGGTACCAAACTCTGTGCCATACAAGTACCCGGTTATTACAGTTCAGGTAGCGTATCTGTCTGTACTCTTCACAAGGACAGAAATCTTTTGAAAGATCTGAATTTCTTTCATGTTTAAATTAGGTTAAAGGAGCTGTTAAATCTGCTCTCAAATGCTTGAGTCAAATTCTGCCCGCCATCGAGGTTTATCATAATGCAGGTGAAGGATGGGGTGTTCAGGGAACTGGTCCATACCTGTCCTACCAGTGGTTCTGTCAGAAGAGTGTGCAGTCTGTTCTGACTCCTGGCACTGCCTAAGGGCATGGTGCCTCAGGGATTACATACTGCACAGACTACAGTTCTCTCTTTGGTGCTATTAATTGCTTTGTTACCACCAAACCCAAATAGGAAATGAGCTACAAAATGGAGCAATTCTTGTATTTTTCTTTCTAAGTTTGAGGTTTCTCAGTTCCTATAGTCTGCTTCCTTTATGCTTGCAGCTGTAGAGTCCTCCTAGACTTTATAGGAAATTTATTTCCCTTTTCATACCCTTGGTTTGATTCTGATAGCTTGTGTCCCACTTTGTTAATGCAAAGGGAAAATTTATGACAGCATTTTCCTAGAATAGTCCAGTCTTACGAATAAAAACTGCAGCTTTATGACTGAAGGGTAATGAACGCCCAAAAGACACACGCTGAGTCTCATGATTATATTTTCTTTTCTTTTTTTATTAATTTTTTTTTTAACCCAGGCCACAGATCCAGACTCAGGAGACAATGGACTTCTGCTGTACAGCTTAGTGAATCATCAAACAAATGAATTTGACATCGATGAAAATACAGGGCAGATTTTTACAGTTTCTGTAGCAGGAAAGGTTGGAACATTTTATCTGGAAGTCCAGGCTGCAGACCAAAGTGGAAAAGGACTCACAGCCCGGACAAACGTCAATGTAAGAAAGATTGCTATTTATAGTATTGATTTGCTTCCATGTTAAAGCTGTGTATACAAGAAGGACTAAGTTTGGTAATGACCAAAACCAACCAACCAAACAACAAATAATAATACCATGCAGTGAGATTGTTGGTAATGCCAGTATCTAGTACATATGTTCAGGTCAGAATTACAAGGTTGCTGTTTCCTTTAACAGTTAAAAATCTGTTGACATGAAAATTAACTTTTAAAGGACAATTATCTGCTTATGGAACAAATTAATCTCTTAACTAACTCAGGCCATGGCTCGATTAACAAAGCTGCTTTGAGATGAGGGAGGTTGGGATAAGAGTGGAGAGAACCATTTGGCAATCACTGTGAGCACAGGAACATGAGGAAGGACCTAACCTATTTCTGGGAGAAACTTATTCTTGAGTTATTCTTCCCTGAAAAGAAAGATTTACCTTGACTTAGAGTTGTTATCAGGTATTACAATTTGATATCACTTCCTCCCTCCTTGGTGCAATTTCCCTAGGACATCCTCTTTATTAGTGCAAGAACCTCCACATAGATGCACAGCAGATGCATTTTACACCAATTTTCAGCCACTCTGATGAAGATTTGAAACATAAAATTAGATAAGCATCCTTTAAACACTGCATTTATAATAACTTGTGCATGCAGATCACTGACAGGTATAACTGATTGTGCAGAGAAATCCAGATTTATTTATCCATACCTAATTTTGGAAATCTGTTTCGTGAAATTGCATGCATGAAAAGAGAATGAAAGAAATGAAAATCTGGCAAACTTTTCCCCGAAACCTTGCTCACAGGCATAGTAGAGTTCTATATTGGTTCAGTTACAATTTATTAAGTTCTTCAACTTTTGAATTGCCTAGAATGCTATCTTAAAGACTTCTTTCTATTGAAATTACTGATGTAAAAAGTTATGATCTCTCATTCTTAGCATCACCATCAGAGTCTTTTTTTGAAAGCTAATCTTGGAGGGAGATGTAAATGCTTTAGAAAACCTTACAGGTAATTTCTTTATTTCTTAGGTAACCGTGGATTCCAGCTCCAGTAAAAACATTGTGGTACTTGTTCTTAATCAGAAGATCAATGTTGTGGAAAAAAGCATTGCTGAAGTAGAAAGGTATTTATGAAACTGTGAAGCTTATTCTGATATAATACGCGGTGACAAATGTAGAGCTCCTTTCAGATAGGGGTCTGACAGCCTACAGGGGAGCTGATACAGCCAGCCCTCATGAAAAGCTAAGCCTTCAAATCAATGTAGTGCAGAATAATTTGAGGGAACTTACAGGAATCCCTCAGAAAGATATGCCAGTTCTTACCTGTAAGGCTTTGGCCTGAGCTGACAAATGTCCAAGTATTGTTGGACTAGATGACTTCAAGAGATTCCTTCCTACCTCAATGTTTCTGTAATTTTCAACAGCCTAGGAACAAGTTTATTTATTTACTTAATAATTTTTCATGGATGGTAGGCCCAATATGCACATGTGGACCCAGATAGGATAGAGGATGTACTAATCTTTCATTCTTTGACGAGCGTCCTAAGACGAGTCCTCAGAACAAAATCACTTACTACAAATGAGAAAATCCCCCTTGTGGCACAGCAGCAGTGCTTTTCAAGGTCTCAGCCCCTACAACCCTAGGGGATTAGCTAGCAATGTGTGGATGGCCACAGTAAAGTAAAAAACACATTTTGGCCTTTTTGTGTTGTTAATGAAGACACAGAAGACTTTGATTATACATAAACATGTATTTACATTGGAAATATCAAGTCTGGTGCTTTTGATGGGAAATAGCTTTGAAGAGTGGAAAAATGAGTTTGACATTGGCATTGTTATGCCACCAATTTCTTGTTGGTAAAAATTAAATGGAACCCCTAGAGCTCCTCCTTTCTTGGAAGCAGCTGGTACTAACTTTTATCAGAATGATGGAGTAACGGCACCAATGGTCTGATCCAGCAAGAAAATCTCTTTATTAAAGAATTGGGAGAAAACAATAAGGATTATGAGAACAAATTTCCCTTCTCCCCACCTTTACTGTTCATGGTACGCCATAGGTATCACCACCCATATTTATCATTAAAAGTCAAGTATGAAATGGACCGTACGTCACTTTGAAAAGCATGACTAACCATACGATATACTATGCAATACTGGTTATGAAATCTAGCTATAAGGGTTTGTTTATCCTTCTTTTCTCTAATTGTGCAGTTATGCTAATGGCACCTACCTAAGAATTTTCAGGCTATGTACAAAAGTTTTATAGCATCTACTAAGGAAATATACTTTTGTTTAATGGTCAGAGACAAGGACTGGATATTATTTTTCTCTGCTACTCAATCACCCAATGATATTGGGCAAAAAGCTTCATTCCTTTGCTGACAATACTCCTGCATTTTGATGTCCTTAGATTAAAATGCTAAATACCTGCAAAATATTGTATTAAGTACTACTTTTCTATCCTCTAATTTCCAGTGTTAAAAGAATTTGTCACTGCCCAGATAATTAACAATGTTTTCTTAATATGATGGCAGGGTCTTAGAAGATATACTTGCATGGAATATATACATTGTTGATGTTTATTCCAATGAATTTGAAAGAAGAACAAGAGAAAGCACTGATGTAACCTACATAAAAATCATTGCTGTTGATGAGGCAAACCAGGAAATACCTGCAGAAGATGTAAAAAGGTATGTACAGTCAATCTTCCGGGTATCACATCTATACAGCTAGGTTTTGTTTCCCTTAGTATTATTAATGTCTCAACTGGATGAGTTTTGATGACATAACAGTTTATCTGGCACTTACCTAAAAGCTCAAACTGAATTTTTAGAATTCAGGAAGCTTACATTATTTATTCAAAGGTAATATCCAGAGTCTGTTGAAAGCATGAATAAGGCTGTTTAATTGTGCAAAATAAATTTTAAAAGTCAGTTTTACAGAAAATGGAAGCAGAAATAATGTCACTAAAATAGATATTTCCTTCGCTTCTGAATTGCAGAATTTTGATTAAAAACTTAAATTTCAGTTGTATTTTACATTTGTTTCATAACCTTTTAGTGGTATGAATGCACGTTCACAGAAACATACTTTAAGGGGAGCTGCTGTTTAAAAGCAAATGATTTCTAGACTCAACACCTCTGTGTAACTAGAAATGGTTTCTGGTTGAAACAACTAATAGAGCCTGTGGTCATAAGAAGCACTCTGCATGGATGATTTTAGGGACATGGTTTAGTGGGTGATAGTGGTGGTAGGGGGATGGCTGGACCAGATGGTCTTGGAGGTCTTTTCCAATCTTAGTAAGTTCTATGATTCTGTGATCCCTTTTCGCTGAAGAAAGCACTCTTGGTGTCTCTAAACTGTTTATACGTGGCTGCATTGATCTGGATTTAGAGGATACTGACCTCTCAAGTTCAATTTTCCAAGTTTTGCACCATTTTAGTTCATAAGCACCAGGACTGGTTGCTAGAAAATGAAATTTTTCCTGAATGGAAGACATGACGAAACAATCTTGGCAGACCAGGATGTGACATTCTGTTATTTTCTTCAGTACTCTGCAAGCCTAAATGAGGGTTTGATAAATCATTAGCATTTTAATTTTCTGTCTACAGAAAACTAAGGGAGCAGAAGACAAACATTGAGAAGGAACTTGAGAAGGTATTTTCAACATCCGTTGCCGCTGACATAGAAGAGGCTCCTGCTGGCTCGACAACTCCTGAACTCATTGCAACTATTGTTCTCAGTATTTTGCTAGCCTGTACCCTCATAGCCTTCCTGGTATATGTGGTCATTTCTATAAAAAGGAAAAGGTATGCATATTTTTACTTTAACAATGTAGTTCAGACTGACAACCATTAGTTTACTTTACAAGTCAACTTGCAAAAGACTAATCTGATAAATTGTTCATATTTGGATCAAGAATTGCCTAAGATTTGCTGTCTATCAAAATAGGCTTTTTACTCTTGGTATTACACACCTCTCAATACACATAACTTAAAGTTGGTTTCTTTTGTGTTTGGCACAAAGCAACAGCAGAAACAAATACTTTTAAAAACAGAGAAATGTGGATAGCAGAAATTTCTGTCTGTGAAGGGGGCCATAAGTAGCTGCAATATATGTGTTAAAAGTCTTCTCGAACCGCATTAACTTGTGTACTGAAGTCAAGGGACATTTTGTTGCTGACTTCAATGCCTGTAGGACCAGGCAGATGAGGAAAAAAAACATGTTTTCAAGAGGTTAGCTCATATTTACACTATTACAATTAATATATAATCAAAAAATAGGCAATACTCAAAACTAATTGCCAGAATAATAATACAGAAAATAGATGCTGTGTATTAAAACTATGATACCAATAGTTTCACGTTCTATTTTGAAAACAAATGTAAAGTCAGTCTTTAAAAAGAATGAGCAATTTTATTTTAATGTGTTTATCATTTTCAGAATGCATGAACAAGAGTATTTGGCTAAGAAGCTACATGAAGTGGAGGGTATTGATAATCCGAATGTAGCTGACAAAAATGGAAGTCTGAACAACCTAGTGAAACTAGAGGACACAAATAAAGTGTAAGTAGAATGTTGATACCACAAAGTTATATATAAAAAAAATAAATAGCATATCAAAAGATGCGTTTCTTGGTTATTCTGGTAGCGTACGATTTTCCTTGCATCTTTCAATAGTGCGTATGTTGATTTCTAAGAACTGTTACAGTAATAGGTTATAATATCTATGCTTTGAGGGAGCTAATACCTTTTAATCATGTATCACAAATCACTATTAAGCCTTATGCAGGAAAAAAGCTTTCAAGCTACAAGAAGCTACATATCATTCACCTGGGTGAAATACCATTAATTTTAAAAATCAGCATACGTATTTCTCTATGTTTCAGACAAGCCAATATTTTTTCAGATAACTATTTGCAAGATGAAGGTGTGATGAATTCTCTTAACTCTCTTTCAGAAGAACTGAAACATTAGAGTTTAGCAACCTGCAGGATACCAAAGAAGGCAATGCTGACAAAGACGTACTTCAGGCCGAAGAAAAATGCAATTACCTCGAGACACTACTACTAGATATCAGCAGTGAACAAGAAAAAAAGGTAGCTTCTGAAAATGCCTCTCTACCTAGAAATGTAAGTGCCAAGCCACAGCCAAAATCACAACAAAACGGGCAATTGGCTTTTCAATTGCAACACATGGAGTGAAAGATATTTTATACTATTCATCAAATACTGAAATAATTATTAAAAAACTGTAAACTTGTGACTGAACTCATCCATTGAAAAGAAAATCTTAAGTAATGACCATCTTTGAGGAGGGGCTGTCTGTCTCTGCTTAGGAGGGAGGAGGAGGAGGATTTTGTGATGCAGAAAAGAAGGGTGGTTCTCTTCCATCTTTTGCACAACAGGTACAGGACAGGGTTCTCATGTGTTGCTGCTCCTAAAGCTTGCAGCCTTGAAGATGTTGCTTTGCAAGCTTCAGAGGCAGAATACACATTAAAGTTATGTAACTTCGGGTGCTTAGAATTTGTCCACTCTACCAGCGGTAGCCTTGCCTCAGCTGCGTTCTTTGTTTTCTTGCAGGACTGCTCAAATCATGACTCAGCTCCTTCACTGACACCTGCCGCTGTGAAAGAAATAAAAGGAGTAAAATTTTCAGAAGCGGCAATTATTTTGGATACAGAATCTGAACTAGATGAGTCTGATGATGCCAGTGACTGTGCTTGATGAAGATAACTTTTATGAAAGCCACAAGAGCGCTGTAACAATACAAAATTAAGTCTGTAATAATAGGGGGACACTACCGCCTTTTAATGCTTGCTACTCCTGTTTGTGCTGTAACAGATGGACAAGAAAGAAAACGAGCGATAGAGTTGTGGAATCGTTTTAATGTAGTTACTTTCCCAGGACTTCTTACGGGGTATTTAATTCTGTGTGTTATGAATAAAAGAAGACAAAAGAAAAACACGAAAAAAACAGCCAGCTTCCCCTTGCGCTGCCTTCTCCTTAGGGGTAGATGAAGCGTTCCTCAAGCCTTTCTCCCCTTTCCTGTTCTTTCGCCTTTCCAAAAGGGGTGCGGGGGGTGTTTTGTGCTCCTTGTGCCGTTTCCTTGTACGCGGCCGTGCTCTGCGCACCCGCTGCGGCCCGCGCCCGGCGGCTGCGCCTGCTGAGGGGCCGGGAGCGGCGCGGAGCCGCCTCAGCGCCGCCTCGGGGGAGGGGCAGCTTCTGGCACCTTCTGGCCGCCGGCGCGGGCGGGCCGGGTGCCGCGGGCCGGGTGCGGGGGGCCGGAGGCAGCGCCATGGCCAAGTGGGGGCAGGGGGACCCGCGCTGGATCGTGGAGGAGCGCGCGGACGCCACCAACGTCAACAACTGGCACTGGTGAGGGGCGGCCGTTGGCGGCTCGCGCCGGGCCGTTGGCGGGGCTCGCGCGGGGCTCCCTGAGGCGGCTGCGGGCCGTGAGGGGCCGGGGTGGGCGCCCCGCCGCCGGCCGCTGACGGGCGCCGCTTTTCCGCCGCAGGACGGAGCGGGACGCGACCGGCTGGTCCAAGAGCAAGCTGAAGGAGGTGCTGGAGGGGCTGGCGGTGGAGGGCGAGGCCGGGCGCTGCGAGATCAGCGAGCTGAAGCAGGCCGAGGGCGAGGCGTCCTGCAGCAGCCGGAAGGGGAAGCTCATCTTCTTCTACGAGTGGAACCTGCGGCTCGCCTGGAGAGGTGCGGGGGCAGCGGGGGGCTCGGAGGAGCCGAGCAGAGGGGCACGTTCCCAAGCCTAGCGCGGTTTGCGTTGAGGATAACGGTTGTGTGAGGAAAAACTGAACAGTGGGAGTAGGGAAACGGTGGCTGGGGGGATAACGGGCTGTCCTTACTCGGGGAAGAGCATCTGGCGGCGTGTCCGTCCGCGTGTTCGGGTGTGCTGCGCCTGCCCGCGGCCCCGGGAGGTTCGGCCCCCTGGGCCCGGCCGGTGGCAGCGCTCGGGGGCGGCGGTGCGGTAACGGGTCCGGCGGCGGAGCCGAGGAGCGGGTCCCTCACGGTCAGGGGGGTGCCGAAAGTCGAGGCACGGTGCGGAGCATCTCTCGCAGTCGGATAAGGAGCAGGGGCTGCTGTTGCGGAGCGTGTGCGTGGGAAGTTGTGTGTGGGTAGCGTGAGGCTGTTCCTCCCCAAAACACGTTCCCCAGGCCTCACAGTTTCTGGAGGAGGCAGGAATACCAAGGGCTGTGTTTAATTTTTCCTCTTTATTCCTGTGCCCCAAAACAGGACTGTAGCCTCTGGTGATTCTGCTGGCTGCTCCAGCAGGCGGTGTTTCACACTTCTCCTTTTTGTGGTGCCCTGTCCAGCACAGTTCTTGGTGACCATGGGTTGTTTATCACTTTTTTTTTTTTTTTTCTTTGGTTTGGCTGACTTTGACTTCAGCGTTTGATTTGATGATGAAGCCAGGGCTTGTATCTGAACAAATTTGGAATTGAGACTAGGAGGCCTAAAGAAGTACTTGTGGTTAGTTTGGGTTCACCGTGATAGTTAACTATGTTATAAATGTGTTATGAGCCAAGAAAGTAGTTGTATGTGTGGTCTAAATCTTAACGGAAAGGAAGGCAAACTTAAAAAAAAGGGAGGTATGCTTTATATCAGTGCAATTTAAATACTTCTAATCAGTTTTTTAAATAAGCTAAAATTACCAAAGTTTTAAATAGTTTTGGTCTTGTTTTTGTTTGGTTTATTTCAGCGTCTAAAGCTTAGAAATAGGCGGATATAGTGTTCTGTTGTTTACATTTCTATATAAGTTCTTCATAAAATATTTTCCTCTTCTGTGTTAGATCTTTGTGCCCTTCAGTGTTAACTACAGACAGCTAATATTGGGTTAGGTAATGTGTGAGGTTAGTTTTAAGGGAGTTTGCTTCTACACAGTGAAATTCTGAAAGAAGCTGAGGCTGTTTGATCTTTATTTGCCAGCCACCACGTTGTGTGTTTTCTGAGAACTCTTAATTAGAAGCGTGAGTTGAGACTGAACTGCAAAAACAATAGTTTTTGTAATTATTTCCCTCTGCATGTCTTCCAGGATAGCTAGGAATTCAAGCTACAGTTAAAATGCGGATACCTAAGAACAAAAAGATGTAAATCCTGAAATTTGCAGCCAGTTTGGAAAGTCAAATGTGGGAAGAAAAATATTCCCCTTAGCAATTAGGATCACAGAGCACCAAGACAGTGAGGAACTAACAGTACCTAATGGCACTGTAATGGAGCAAAATGGCTGTTCTCTCACATTTTGAGGATGTAATGAGTATTTTAATGGATCATTCTACGTGGTGATGGAAGCTTTATGAAGATTGGCGTATGTCCTTTTAAACACGTATTGCAACAGCGGTTTTATAAGTAGGTCTTTTCAAGAAACATGCTTCTACTGTTAATTTTCTAAAATGGTGGATTGTCAGAAAACAACAACAACAAAAAACATTTATTCTTAGCTCTGCTACTGGAGTATTTCTATTTTATTTTCATAAAAGGTAATAATTTTGCTTACATTACAGTGATAGTAAAAATGTGAAGCTGTACCACAGCTGTACCTACAGAATGTTGAACCGACTTTGTTAACTGATTGTACTCTACTGTACAGCACAGATAACATCTGGATCAACCCCTTGGACAGTTTTTTGGAAGGAGAGAAAGTCTGTTTACTGTTTCTGTATAAACCTAAACTTGTCATCCTGGCCTGTGTTACCAGGGAATCTGTATTTTAAGAGTTCTTAACATTGGTAATAAAATTAGCAGAATGGATAGAAGCCAAGTTTGTGTTTTGCTCCTAAAAAATCTTCCTGCATGCTTGCATTTATTTTGGGGGAGAGTAGCTGAACATAAGATTGGCTTCAACGTGTGCAAAACCAGTGCTCTGTAGTTTTGCTGGTGCTAATCCTGGAACTGGAAGGAAACAGTAGAGGGAAAACTGAGGAGGCTGCATGGGAGGTGTGTTGGGTTCTGAAGCATAGTAACGGTGTAATTAAGTCGTTCACATGGCTTCCTACTTGAGCTAACAGGTTCTCCTGGGAGATGCTGAGAAGCCCGAGGGAGATCTTGTAGCTTACCTTTTGCTGTGTGGATGTGGCTGTCCTTCTGGACTGTGTCCCATGCTGTGCTTCATCCAATTGTTCCTGACAAGGATGGAATCTTTGCACCATACTCCATTTTGTGTTACTAACCGTCATTCACTCTTCTTCTGGCTAAGAAATGTCTGAGCGTTTTCTGTGTGTACTTCACTGTGGCCTTGACCTTTAGTCACGAGGTTGTGTCTGCGCTTAGTGCCGCCCTGTAGGCTGCCGGTTGTTTCGGGGTGTAGGTAATGAAGGGGAGATGGTATTTAGCTAGCTGCTTTGAAGGGGAGAGAATCCAACTAAATATGATGCTGGCCTTGATGGTAACTCCCCTTTTGCAGTCACGCTTAACACTGGGTTGTTTGGATTTTAGTCTTGCTGATAGAACAGTATGAAGATAACTGGATTTGGGGCAGAAGCGCATGCTTCTGCTTTTGCTCTCTGAAGAGCTTTTAACATGATCTAAATGGTGAACAAATTTAAATAACTAAATGTTTTTGTAAGGCAAGGGGGTTTCCACTGAAATGAAAACTAAACGTGACAGACCTTACCTTAAATCCTCCCACAGAAAGGTCTAAAGCAAGGAAGCATGGGGTAGGGTTCCTGCTCCAGAACCCGTGTATCGAGCTCATAGACCTTTATAGCCCTGGAGGAAAGTGACTGTGGGCCTTTGCCCAGAAAGACACAGGAGCAGAGCGGGTTCTCTGGTCCTGCACGGTCTGGCGGGTACAGTTATTACTGGCAGTTCTCAGGACAATTGCAAAGAGCAGAAGGATTGTTCTCAAACGTTTGCAAGTGAAGTTTCCTATAATACATGTTTCAGTCATCCACCTGTCTGTCACACGCAGATGTGTTGGATGGTAACGTGCCTGTATGGTAGGAGCTTTCGAGGCATTCAAGGAGGAATAGCTGGTGTTCCAGGGAGTTTCTAATTAATGGGCAGAGAAATTTAAGGGAGGAAGAAGTTGTTTTTTTTTCCCCGCCCCCTTTTTAGATTCATGTTCTGTAATGGCAGACACATGAAAGTGGAGAGTATTAGAACAGCTGACAACTGAAGATGGGAGCAGAACGGTAGTGTAACATGAGCTTAATGAGAGGGTGTACTGTGTGTGTGTATGCATAGCCACTGACTGCCCCTGTGCAGGAAATACAGTTCTGAGAATAGTTTACTGTGAAAATACTGTGACACGTTTGAGACTTTCTGTTGCTATTTAGTTCCTTTAAATTGGATTCTAGGTGACTTGCTTCAAGTAACAGTTCTGAACAACTAATTTCCAAGCTCTTGTGATGGGGGAAATAGTTTTTAATAATGCATTTAAGAATTCGTTATGTTAATACAGGTACAGTGAAAGAGTCTGGTGAGAAACATAAGGGATCTGTTGAAATTCCTAACCTGTCAGAAGAAAATGAGGTAGATGATACAGAGGTAGGTGTGAAATACTGATATGGCTATATAGGTTCAGAATTCTTAAATAAAGCATTAATTAACATATAGGCATCATATTTTGATTTATGCCCTGATTAAGTGGGATAATTACATTTGGATAGTTTATTTTGCTCTTCATGTTTTCATTTTTATATTTGGAATCTTATACTTATCTCTGTTCTCAAATTTACCTACTAGGAATGTGCACGGTTTTCTTTGCTAATTACTGTTCGTGACTGTATACTAACTACACATTTGAGAAGAACTCTGCTTGTTATAATCTTAAAGAAAAAACAACCTAAGAACTTAAGGACTCTCCTTGTTGGTTGTTGTATAGTAGTTGACACTCCGGCTTCTACAGATTGCTCAGCTTTTGCTGTGTATTAGACAAGCATTTATACTTGATCTCAAATAAGTTGCCCTGGAAATGAGATACTGAATATATTTAAGTGAAAACCCAAAAGGATGATATTTTAGCAAAGGTAGGATAAATGGAGACTATAATGAAACTGCAGCTGCCCCCTGAATATAGTAAACGAAGCCCAAATATTCTCTTCTATTGCCAGAACCCAAAAGGCTGATGTTCAGATGCGTCTTAGATTTTGTCATTTTTCTGTTTCTAGATAAATGTTAGCAAAAAGAAAGGGGAAGGCGATGTTCTGAAGGACCTTATGAGAACTGAAGGAACCACAAAAGTCAGAGAGGCCCTCAGAGATTACCTGAAAGCACTTAAAACAGGTAATGTAAGGCAGTCTGCTGCATATGTTTATGTGCAGTCGTCTTTCTCGAAGAGATGGGTGATATACTGGCAAGTCCTTTGTGGGTTTTTCTTCTCTTTTTTTCTTTCTGACTGTCACCAGCTGAGGTAAAAATGTTAGTCCTTGTAGTCAAGATCTTTGTTGCTGTCAACCGTGATAGCGTCCAGAAGCTTCTGTAGTGATCCAGGCTATATTTTTGTTACATGTGCTGACCACAGAAATCACTGCAAAACCTGCAGGCTGACTGGTTGGCTAGCAGAACAGGGCTCTACCCTCCTTGTCCTTTTGCTGATAAATAGTTGAGAAGTTAAGGGAGATGCTGTATGCCTTAATGGGCAAATCTTATTAATTTGGGGTCAGGTATTTTTGAAAAGCCTGTGTTTTTGGTGAAATGGCTTTTTGACTCTATGGGTAATAAAGACATATGGGTTAGGTAGGGAAACCAGATTGGAATTTTACGTCCTATTCTGTGCTCCCATCTTTAATGTCCCATTTTGTGCATCGCAATGGTTTCACCCATTCTGCAGTTTTGGCCATCACTCTTCATGACATAGCAAAATGTCAGGGTGGATGTACCACTCAAATGTTGTGCTGAACAGTGCTCTTCTTCATTGCAGAGTTTACCTTGGGAATGATTCTGCCAACAAAAGCTACTGGTCAGGATGTGGCTGCTGATAGAAAACTAAGTGGGAACGCTGTGCAGGTAAATGCTGGCTTGAAGTGTCAGACAAGTTTAATACTGGCATAAACGCAGTCCCTGCAGATTTTGCTGTGGTAACAATTGCATATCCCTGTGGTTACCTGCAAACATGGAAGCCTTCGGGGTGGCACTGCCTGCTTGTTGCTGTGATCAGGGCATGTGACACCAAAATGCCCTGTCACAGAACCTGGGTGTGGGTCTGCTGAGGGGGGATACCAGCGTGTATCTTTAACGGTGTTCTGTAACGCTTGGAGCTTCTGCAAGGTGCAGGTGGAATTCACCAGCACCGGTCACTTCCCAGCGTCTAAAGTTAGCTACAGATGTCTTTGGTGTGAATTACTTGTAGCTGTGTCACTTCAGTTAGTGGGTGCATGACTAATACTGTCAAAAATATGGAAGTACATTGTTTAGTTATTGTCTATGCACAACACAGCATAAGGTTGAACGTTCAGAACTTAGAATTGCCTGATTTTGCTGTCATTCACGTGAATATTATTTGCTTTACAGGCTTCTGTTTCGCCACATTCTTCAGATATAGTTGGTGTAAAAATTCCAACCGTGAGGATACTTATGAGAGAAATATTCAACTCCCCAGCAGATGAGCTTTATAGCATCTTCACAACTAAGGAAGTAAGTGGTACTTTCAGTAGAAGAGCTTAAGAGCTGTACAAAAAAGGAGGCTATCGTTACATCTGAATAGTTGTGTAAGTGATAAAATGTGTAACATTCTTAGTGTCAAGATAATTTTCCCTAGGTACATTAAATGGAATGGGAGAGGTAATCACCCCAAAATTAGTGAGCTGTCATTTCCTTGTAACTTCACAAAGTATTTCTAATTCTGATAGTCATTGTTTGTTAAGTTTTGCTGAAAAGATTAACGTTTTAAGCCACTGAGGAATTTCGGTGGAGAAAATGGAAAAGCAGCTGACAGGTGCTAAGGTAGTGTGTCAGCTCGAAAGTGTCCTACCCCTGAACAAAAGCTAGCTCTCTGACCTAGTTGTCAAGTTGTTGAGATAGCAAGCAGAAAGCTCTGTAAGGTGGCAGGAGGCTCATTCTGCTTCACATGTTTAATGAGAGCTTATTAGGGGGTGGCTTACACCTTTTTTTGTCCTTAATAGGAAGAAAAGCCAAAGTCACAAAATAAAATTGCATCTTTATATAATTTATATACAAACCTCCCTTGTCTCATAATATGGTGCATTATTTATCAGTGTATGGTTGTAGGTGACTGACTTGTGCTGTATTCTTTTCTTCCTAGTTGGTACAGAAGTTTTCCAAGTGTCCTGCTGTGATTGAAGCTGAGAAAGGAGGGAAACTCCAGATGTTTGATGGCTGTGTCAGTGGTGAATACGCAGAATTGGTAAGAACAAACAAAACCTTCTATTTTGCACTTAAAAAATAGGGGTGGAGATGGGTCAGTTTCTTCTTTGAATTAAAAAGTAGCATAGGTGTCTGACATGAGCTTCTCTAATGCCTGTTCAGTTCCTCTGCAATAAAGGCAGAAATTGCTACTATGTGATTTTTTTTTTTTCTTCCCCAGAAAAAGAACAGGGATCAGTTATACTTTAATGACCAGCACTGGAGGAGGGAACTGAGCACCATCTCACCATCTTTCTTTTTTATTTATTTATTTATTTATTTATTAAGAGGTGTTAGAAAGCAGGTTTAAGTCTTATCTCCCAAATTCACATCTATTCTTCATGTAACTGGAGAAATGATCGCCCTGCTGTTCAGGGCAAATATTTCACCGTCTCCAACTTTGTGCTCTTGCAAATACAAAATAAGAAGTGGTGATTAGAGCTCGGCTCTATTTTTGAAACCTCTGAAAACCATGTACCCAGTGGCTGAGATTAGACTTGGTATCTTATAGCCATCCAGATGACAGGGAGTAAAGTGCAAGGATGAAAGCATGACTTGCCCCCATTTCAAGGTCCGCAATAAAACCGATATTTTACATTAGTATTTAATCAGCATGACCTTTCCGTAGAAGAAAATAATGGAATGTAGCAAGCTGAGAGTTTAATGAAAACAGTTTATTTACGAACAGACAGACCAAAAAGCAATTTCCATATTGTTTGCAGTGGTGTTTCTGCTTACATAAGGTAATGTTCCTCTCCTTACTTTTCAGGGAAGAATTAGCAATAAGTAGTTGCAGTGTGAATTATCCCGAAAGCAGAGAACATGCTAATGGGAGGAATCTTCTTATTTTCATCCAGGTCCCAAGCCAAAGAATTGTCTTGAAGTGGAGATGCAGAAACTGGCCTGATGGTGAGTGTTTCTGAGGACCCCTAACAGTGGCTACACTTTGCATGGAAAAAAACAAACACAACACGACAGTTAACAGCCTTGCTAACTGGAAGCTTGCTTAGTCTGTGTTTTTTAGAGATTAGCTTGATGTCCACAGAAGTTAAGCCTGTGAAAAAAGGCTTCACTCAGATGCAAGCAAAAGTAGATGAAATTAGCTACCATACATTTAATTTAACCCTCTGAAAAACACTTGATTGAAACGTTATCTTTTCTTCCTTCAGAACATTATGCAACGGTTACCTTGAATTTCAAGGATATGGCTGCTGAAACAGAACTGCAGTTAGAGTGCAAAGGTGTTCCTGTCTCTAACGAAGATAGTACAAGACAATGTTGGAAGAAGCAGTATTTTGAAGAAATACGTATTTTACTGCAGCAATCCAAAGACAATATGGAATGATAACAGCACTGTAGTTTTGCTAGGGCATTACTTTTTATACATTGTTAACATTTTTTTAAAATAATTTATTTGTGGGAAGAATAAAGACCCACTTCTATAATACTGTATATAATTTAAGCATTATTTATGGATTTTTAGTGAATGAAGTGGCCCCTAAGTCAGACTATGTATATAAAACAGATTTACTTGGGGAAATTGATCTCATTTGCACTTACCTACAACTTAACTTGAGAGATCAATTATGATTCAACTGCAGTAAAATACTACCATTGGAGGTAGGTAAGCTACATGAACCAGTAGTAAGCATTTGCAGCTCTTTAACATTCAGTGTTTTAAGTGGCAAATTGTCTCTCTAGGAAATGGGATACTCATCAGAGGTGAACTGAATGGGATTATAAAACAGATGATAAATTAGATCTTTCAAGAAATGTGGAGAATATAGTTTGCAGCCTCTTTAAATACCTTTTTGAGATTGGTTTAACTGCAGACAGAATTTGTTCCTAACTCTGTAGACAGTTTTAGGGAAAGATAAGTAAAAATGCCATGTTATTCTGGTTGGTACGATGCTTACCACTGTTAAGTCTGCATGCACTGTACTGCCTTACTTGACCTCAGTGTGAAATTTAATTTGGAAGAGACAAACTATTAATTTTTTCCTCTTGAAATTCTGTAAATCTTCTAATTTATGGCCGTTTGCAGTTCTGGAGCAAAGAACTGTTTGTTAGATAAATTTGACAGGTGAATAGTTGGGAAATTGAAAGTAAGGAACTGTTACTCTTAATTATAGCCACACTGAGGTTAGCAAGAATAACTTAATTCTCAAATGAGTTAAGTATGCAATCTGAAACAAATTTACCAAGAAAGGGCAAGCTGCCTTTGGAAAACATGGTTGATTCAATAAAATGCATCATTTTACATGCAGTTTATTTTCTCCATTAACTGATATGTCTAATTAAATG
This sequence comes from Oxyura jamaicensis, assembly GCF_011077185.1. Taxonomy (NCBI): domain Eukaryota; kingdom Metazoa; phylum Chordata; class Aves; order Anseriformes; family Anatidae; genus Oxyura; species Oxyura jamaicensis. The sequence goes on from NC_048895.1 coordinate 4,348,659, forward strand.
AGTTTGTATAGGAGTTAAGGCCCATATATTTTATTTTACAGGACACCAACATATGACAACCTCATCATACAAACTTAAATCATGCAGAAGAGATAATGACGTGCTGCTCTTTCAGCAGGAGAGGTTTTCCCTTCCCCTTTGCACTTAGGTGAGGTTTATTGTACTATCGAGAGCAGACACCTAACATCAACAGGATAGATGTACAAGGACTGTTTACTAAACGTTGCATTGCTTTTGTTTTAGGTGTCCATGTGTAGGACAACCTCTTGAAAAATGCCATGTTTTAGTAGAAAATCTTCTAAGTTTTTCTAATCTTTCTAAAAGTTCAGGTACTTTTTTTCATCTGTATTAAAAAAAATTGCCTAATCTTTTGAATACAAAAGTAATTTCCAGCTAGAGTATATTGGTTGATGAAGGGGCAACCTTTAGGTAAAAGTAGAAAATCTAGCTATAAAATTGAGATCCCTAAATTAAGTATAGGCTAAGAGATTTAGTGACAATTTCTGTGACAATCTGAGAGTAGTTACTTACATCCAAAGTATTAGTTCTCCAAAATACAAAAAATAATAGCAAGTCTCTTAAAACAGTATATACTGCAGCCCTAGTGCTTTTCTGGAAATATGCCTCAAATCACGTTTCCCTACAAAGTTAGCAAAAGCTTCCATTTTAGGGTCATAAGTGTCCACTTCTTGTACGATTTGCTGGCCTGAATTTTCTCATCTCCTTCCACTAGCAGGAGTAATCAACTGGACCAATTGCAAAACACCAGTGTAAAAAAAGAAATGACTTACTTGTGTTCCTGGGTGTTGCACCACTCACTTCCAGATGTGGGGCAGCCAAAAACCCCAGGAAACTGCTGCTGCCACTGGGAGGTCTGAGACTGTGCGAGGAGGAACAGCCCCAGCCAGCTCTGCGTTCCTCTTTAATGCAGATGCAGTGAACTAGAGACGACCTGTGGTTAGCATCCTTCTTGTTCCCTCAGGCCTGCACAGCTGTAAGTGTGATAATACGTATAAACTTTATAAATTCAAGACATGAAGTACCTACCTCTTCATCCCTGTAGGCTGGCCCAGCAGAAGAACTGGGCAATGGATTCCTCTGCTTTCACAGCCAGGAGGAGTTCTGTTTGACTGTCCTTACGTGTAAAAAAAAAGGACGTCTTTTTGTTTTGCTTCACCAGTGTTCCTGCACTCTGCTCATCTTCACCGTAGGTGCTGGAACTTAGCTGACGTTAGTGTTGTATTGCTGACCTGAAAGTTCAAGTTCTGCATTCAGTTATATTGGGATTTAGAAAAACTGAAGATATGTTTGTTTTACTTGTACTAGGTGGCACTTAACTAGCCCTTTTAATCAGACCTAGTATGAAGGGGGCAATCACCATCTTAGAGAGGCAAAACGATTTATTCTGGAATGGTAAGACTCCTTGTTTTCACAGACTCCCCAAGAGTTTATGTAAAACTAAAGAATGTTAAATTATTTGTTATCCTCAGTCTTTGAGCTGGATGGAGCAAAGTTAGGAATTACTTATCATTTGGTAACAATACAATGATAAATGGTTTAGTAGCATAAATTCTGTTTGTTTTATAAGTTAATGTTTGGTTAAGAGTTCCAAATATAACAAAAGTGAAAAGTGGAGGAGTGGAGACAAGTAGAGTTTGAGGAAAACAATCACAAAACGTACTGTAATTTGTGTGTTTGAAAAGAGGCACAGGAGCACAGAAGGCATTCTAAGCAGAGCAAGCAGCGTGAAGAGACAAAACAGAAACAGAAAAAAATAGTTTCCGATATAACACTTTCATAACATAGTAAGTTTCTGGACAACCAACCTCATCTCTGAGAAAGCCAAAAGGAAAAATAATTTAAATGTGAAAGGGAAGAGTTGTAAGAGGACAGCCAAAAATAGGTATAGAGAATCATCTTCACAATTTGAGCCCAGGAGGCTAGGTGTAACAGACTATGCACAGTGAGAACCATGAAAGGAGAAACAATTTTAAAAGCTTAATTTTGAAGGGGTTAAATGAGAGGTGGGACCTCTAGGAGGAAATACATAACAAATTAAGTCAGAGTTGGGATGGGCCATGGAAGAGAATAAAAGCTTTAAGAGAGGGAGGAAGACACTTGGACATTTTTTGAAGACAAGTGAAAACAATGGTGTTCTCTTGAAGGCAAAGAAATACAAACTAGAAAAATGATTTGAAGTAAAAGAAGGGGAATACTATGTACAAAACTAAGGTTTTTTTAGGAAACTGAAAGAAAACTGGAAAAAATAACCAACAGAATTGCAGAAAGACTCTGCTTAAAAGGGAAAAGGGAAAGGTAAACGTAAGGGTAATGTTGACACAACTTTTGAGCAAAATAATAGAAAAGCTAGTATTCAGTCAGTTTAGAATCATAGAATCATCACCTAATTAAAGCTAATCAACATTTTTAAATAAAGCATCAAACAAATAGGATCTAGATTTTTGAAGGGGTTACAAGGGGAACTGCTGGCATAACACAACTTACGTAGGATGTGTGTTTTACTATTTAAAGGTATTTACTCGAAGAGCTACCAAAACCAAAATACAGCATCACTGAAACAGTCTGAAATTGAAAGTTCCAAGAGGCCTTGTTAATGAAAAATGATTATCAAATAAATGGACTTCCAGTGGGATTCTAAAGGACTAGTTATGTCTTCTGGAGAATAAATTCTAATAAAATACAAAATTGACCACTGATGATATTTGCAAATCCCATACACAAATATGTAGGGGAAAGCACCTTGAAAATAACTTAAAAGGACCTAGTCATTGACCAGCTGAAGACTGCAGAGCTGCACACAGAAGGGGAAAAACTATGCTATTACTTGTATCACATATGTCAAATGATGACTAAAATGTCTATATTTGGTTCAAAAAAGGCCATTCAAACTATCAGGAAAAACAACCCTCGGAAGACAGAATCCCTCTCTTTAGTGGCCATTATGGTATAATCTCATCCTGTATGAGAAGCCAAAGCCCAACAAAATGCCATAGCCAGAGCTGAAGTCTAACAACATTAACAAAACTCAGATGCACATTTTTAATAAGAGTAATTAATTACAGAGACTACTCACCAAAGGGATGATTTGATTTCTTGAAGCTCTTAAACTGAGGTGTGATCCCAAACTGAACCACGAATTCTGAGGCGTGGTAGACTTGATAGATGAATTCTGATGTCATTATGTAGAAGTTTCTGACTAGAAACTGTTGAGGATTTCTCTGATGTTGCAATCTATGGAGAAGTTGATCAGAGAAGGTAATAAGGTTATTCCTAAAGAGAGTAAAAAAACGTAATTAAATGTTTGAATAATGATGAGACCAACTTAAGACCTCACCAACATTAATATAATGGTTGTAAATGCAGGAATAGAAGTGCAAATAAAGGGGAATATAAACCATAAGCTGATGACAGAAATGACTATGGAAGGTTAAAAAAATACAGAAGGTTAAAAAAAGAATAAATTCAAGGAGAGTAAGAGAAGTCATAAAAGCACCACACAATAGAATCATGGACAAGTAAATGATGCTAAACTACATTATGATATGGGAGACGGAACGAAGAAATTCAAAAGAAAAAGACATGTCAAAAAGAGAATAAAACCCCAAATGAACTTAGATACTGGAAAATGAAGCTGAAAAGTGTTTAATCGTGTTAAAATCAAAATCATCGACAATCTGAGATGATATAGTCAGCCCGGCATTTAAGGAGGCAGAGAAGGTGTCAAGAAAGTGTGGGAGCACGGCCAGAGGGAGTGGGCCCCAGAGGCAGCACAGGTAGAGGAAAGTCAAAGGAAGATGACAACATAGGAAAAAAGGGGAGAATGGTCTAACAAGGGATAAAATTAAGGGAAGAAATGAGAAGTTCTACTGGTTTCTTCCACCACTTTGTTATTAAGTGCTGGAGAAATAGTAAAAAACAACCAATCCCTCTCAACTGTGTGACTGAACATGCATGCACAGTAAACCAAAGAAGGACCAAGATTTACATAAATTATATACAATTGAGCATTGTTTCTGAGCACCTGTTACGGTTTTCAAGTTGTCTTTGATGAGAAATCCAAAGACTGAAGCAACATATATAAACAAATGAAAAGTCATCACAATCAGTTTAATGAAGTGCACAGAATAGCAATTGATCATGTCAATAAAAATAAAACAATTAATTTTACATCAAGTGTGCTTTATTTCCTCCACAGGTATTCTGTTAAATAAAGCACCATATATATACTGCCAGGCCACAGCTAAAGAGGATTCTTTACAGAATCAAATTTCTTGTGGTTGTTTAGTATACAAGTAAACTTAATTTTGATAATAAGAACCACAGCGATCTGAGGCAATCTGCCTCTATTATAAGGTACAAAACTGGCACAGAGGACACCATATTATACACAGTAAAAATGCCATAAGTTTAAATTACATCATACAGGGCAAGGAGGCCCTGTTCTCCCAGACAGCCATATTAAATGAAAGCGACTACAGTGAACTCTTAATTACATAAAACATATCCATTATCTGATTGCCCTTTAAGAAAGTGTACGGTAGATGCAAAAAAATAAAATAAAATAAAAATCTGGAGTTCTGCCTGACCAAGAATTAAGCATATAAATCTATCTTGCCATTCAAGCAGAGAGCACTGGACAAACTGAAGCACAAAACAGAAATAAGCAAAACTTATACAAACAGCATTTTTTTGGGGGAAAAAAAAGACTTAAAAGCAGACATGCTCCATCTAATGTCAAGAAGCAGCTTGGTTTCCTTTTCCAGATATCCTTGTGACCACATGAATCGTAGACTCAATGGTCCTACACAGGATGTCTAAAATGTCATGCTGCTGCATATGACTAAAAAGTCCTCTGGAATGGCCACAACTGATTGTTAAACTAGTTTCAGGGTCCTGGGATGGTAAGGCTTGACCATCACAGCTTCTCAAATCTGCAAGGTCAGATAAAACTGCTGAAATCGATGTGGAAGGAAACTCCGAGTCCTCCTCAGCTACAATGGAATCCTTGGAAGTCTGCAGGTCTTTAAATTCTTTGCATTCTTCAAATTTACCATTTCCTGACTGCTCTTCTGTGTGTTGCGACCTTGTTGCTAGTATTATGTCTTCTGAAAACGAAGATGGAACTTCCATTCTGTACTCTTTGACAGAACTGTTTTCAGGGGAAGGAGGATCTTGTTCAGTGCCTGGATCAATGATCGAAGAGTCCCGTGTCTCGTTATCTGAAGTGCTTGTTGGGGTCAGTGCCTCCTGGGGTTCAGTTTTTATATCACTGATACAGCTGTCTACAGTGTACTCCTCATCACTGCTGACCCGTCTTCTTTTCACAGGAGTAGCTCCTTCATCGTCTGTAGGAAAAAAACCCAAACTAATAAAAACTGCATTGCTTTCATGCCGTACATCCACGTAACAGGCCATTTCTTTCACATTCTTTATCTGCTTCCATATTAAACATAAATTTAAGAAATACTTGTTTTCTTAGAGACAATTTGTGTAATTGTTTAAAATTTTAGCTCCATAATAAAACAGCATTTCTTGTGTAGTTCTAGGGATTGGAGCCAAGAAGGGGCTCACACTCTGTGGTAAGAAAACAACGTGTTATGTTAATTTGTAAAAGTTTGTAAAATTTTAGCATTACAGTGAAATCATGATAGAAGGCAAACCTTTAGTTTTTCTTTCTTTGGCTTCTTGCTCTTGTAATGAGTTCCTTTGTTGTTGACATGCTCTACATTTGTTTAAAAGCTCTTGTAGAGTTGGAATCAGGGCTGAATTGAGCTGTTTGGGAGTGTGCACTGAAAGCAGCAAGGCAAGTGCTCGGAGGTCCTAAAAAAAAAGTCAACAACTGTAACTAGCCTTATTTCCAATTTGTTTCTGATAAAAGCTACACACAGAGACAACTCTGCAGTCACTAGAGGCTTCCATGTGTCCTGAACATCCAAACGGTCAAATTCTAAATACACTGACACTACCGAAATTTCCCAGCCACTACTCACATGCTGACCTTAGCGTGTATGTGTTCTATGCAGGTAACAAAACCGTCCTGCCACTGTAAAATGACATCTTTTGCTGGGTTAGAGGTCACTGCACTTTGTGGTGCTTTCTCTCCTACAGTAAGCCAGCCCCCAGTCACGTGGTCCCCACCGTCTGCTTGGAGACCCAAGTATGTATCCTGTGTATGCCGAGAGAAGGCGTGCAAGTGGAATGGAAACTTCTGGAGAGCTCAGACTGCTGCTGCCTAACTTTATGACTCTCATTAATGGAGAAGAACACTCACAGCCAGACAGTTCAGGTGGCCTCTGACGCTCTCCTCAGAAACCCCACTTAAGCACAAAGTTGAGCTAACAATGCCCACCTCTTTAGGACCTGCTGCGTGGCACTGAAGAGCTTCCACAGAAAATAAGTTGCCTCCTAAATGATACTCAACGGCTTAGAAAAGACTCACCCCATTTAAAGTAGAGCTTGCTTTGGAGATTTCAACTCTCTGGTTGCTGAAGTCAGATTCTAGGCTTTGATATTGGTTTATTAGATTCGTAATTAGAGTATTGATTAAGTTGGCACAGTTTGCTTCAGAAAACACCTGCCCCTGGACCTGCACAAAAAAGAGATTCTTTTTAAACCATCAAAATGGAATTGTGGAAACAGTATCCTAAACTGAAATAAGAGACCTGAAGGCACTTCTTGGAACAGAAGCTGTCACTGAAAGACCACCTACCTTTAGAAGAAAATGGGTCAGAAAGGTGTATACAATGTTGTTGTTAAGAAAGGTCCTTTCATCCATTAGAATACATTTTATATATTCTGCAAAAACCGGATCTTCACAGAGGAGCTTTACGCAGTTCTTTGACATTGCAGACTGGTAAAGAAAGAAAGAACACTGCAAAGTCATCGCCAGAACTACATCACAGCGCTAACACTGTCAGCAACAGCTGTCTCAGGCAGAGGAATCTGTTCAGGCCTACTGATGCTTTTAATTCAAACTATATGGTTCTTAATGATAAAAGCTCAGTAAATTGTACAAATCAAGTATTGTCAATTATTTCACATTTTCCTTTCACAAAGCTAACATAAGCAGAGGTATTTTCAAAATAGAATTAATATTTCATGTTTTGAATGATTAAGCAATACCCAGTGGTTAAAATTCACAGGTTAGTACCTGTTTCACAGTTACTGTTTTTTGCCCATATTTCCATTCTGTTCTCAAACCTACTATCTTACCTGAGTCTGACAAAGCTCAGTCCAAAGTTTGGGGAATAATGCAAGATGAAGTGGTAAACCTTCATACGCAACTAGGACACCTGAAATAGTATCAGAAAATAGTAGTTACTTTGTGAAAATGACTGAAAAATCATCTTCCTTGGAGACAGATACTCACTTCCTCATACAGTACCACTCCTCAAGCAGTACCATAGTGTCATATCATTTGATAAGACCACATTCTAAACATTTTTTATGATCAGGCTGATGGTCTGTGAAGTTTTACAGTACGTCTAATAAATATATGTATCCCTTTAGTACTGCTATGGAATGTAAAAAAAGTAAGAGCTGGCTTTAGTTCTTGGTTTCTAATCAGAATCTGGCTAGATGCCTAATGTTAAGAACTGAATTGAAGAGACAGCTCCCAGAATGCTGTAACAGCTCTGTCTCTGTAACAGCTGTATTTGTGTGACTGCAGTGTTTGTGCATCTGCACCTACCACACTGAAAAACAGTTTATCCTGAGTCCTTGGTGGAAAAATCAGCAAACGCCTTCAGAGCGATGTGCAAAAAATGGGGGCAACTCAAGGCAGGATGCTCTCCTGCAGAGAACCAGGCGGAATGACCGGACCAGTCAGATAAAGCCAGGAATGCCTTGCTCATACAGGAAAACAACGCTTACATCGTGACAGGAGGAAACCCAAATGCTGGTGGTACTAAATGGCAGAGCTGATAGGGTATCTGTGTTTTCAGGTACAAACCACATGACTGGATGGTTGCTGATTTGGTTAACTTGTGATGGGTTCCCAAAAGATGGAGTGAGACACATCCATGTTTTGCAACAGAATCAACGCCATCAGTGGCTGTCTAGATGGTCCGTATGCTCCTGGGCAGATAAATAATACTTGCCAGAAATGGTATTAACTGGAGAGATGATGTAGATTAAGGAGCTGACACAAAGCCTTTAAAAAGAACTAACTTTTTAGTTAGTTTAGTTGGTGAAAGAAAAAATTTCTGAGTCCTGTATGAAACTCTAAATGTGCAAGGAGACTGAATTCTCACTGGCTGCCACAGGTCCCTTCTGGACAGGCCTGAAGCCTGACAGTCGTGTAGGTAAGATGGCAGCGCATTATTATACACACTGCACAGTTCTGTGGATTAAGGAAAACTAATTTCCAGAACAATTAATGCAGCAAATTTCACAAACGCTTCTTCTTACAAATCTTGAATATAAAACTTGGTGCAGAAGTGCTCACAACTACCACAGGGAAAAAAAACAACACAAACTTTAAGCTGTTTAACTTTCATACTTACTCATTTTAACTAACGTTTCAGTAAACTTTTCACAGTTGATTGCAACTCGGCATAGGAGGTGAATGAACTGATGATAAGAAAAGAAGTAGTCTAGCAGCATACGATCATAAACATCATCTTTGCCCTGGAGATTTAAGAGAACTTCATTTAAACTACATAAGCAACTGGATCCCTACCAGATTTCCTAAGCATCCCTGCACTTCTTCCCCTAAAACATTTCATCAAATACTACAGGAAAACATCATGGGGATTTCCAGGTCTAACCCAGTCCAGCTGTGTTTTGCCACTGTGTCCTTGGTAAGCACAACAGTGAGATCGGAGCAGGGATGGCAAGTGCAGTTCCCCCACCAGTAAAACCTCTATGGTAGGATTCTGAATAAACAGGCTGGGAAGATGAAAAGCTACGTGAATAGCTTATCGTGAAGAGGGTGAGAAAAGAATGCAGTAATTTTAAACCATATGCAGATATGTAAACAGATACACTACTACTTTTAAAATCATAATGTAAGTTACTGTCCGTGCAAGTCAGAATTTTCTCAAGACAAAGCTTCACAGGCTTTCAAAGCAGTATTTTCAAGAATGTCCCAAAGCAGATGATAAACATATGCCAAGGGTCTCGTATGGCAGTATTTTCATATATTTTGGATGTATGCACTCAAAACAACATCAGCTTCTGTAGACCAGATAGCCAAAATGAAATCGCAAAAATTCAAGCAAACAAAATGCGATCTTATATAAAACAAATGAATGAAAAATAAGCATGCAAAAACACAGGTAAACATAACTGTGGATGGGGTTCTGAAGGCTTTGAAATCTTCTGGTTCCCAATGCGTATGAATTCATTACAGATTGTAAAGTACTGTGTCATATAATATGACTTTTCAGTTAAAATATTTACATTATTTTGTGTCACACCCATTACCACTGGATACATGATAGAAAAATACAGATAATTTCTGGTTCTAGGCATTTTTATTTAAACTTTGGTCATACAGTAAATTTGATGGTGCACAAATACACAAAGCATCATTTTGAAAGCTTTAAAAAAGAAGGGTTACTTACCCTACAGTAACCGTGCTTCTTCGAAATGTGTTGCCCACACAGATTCCCATCTACGTGCACATAGGCCCCATGTGCAGGAGATTGGATTCTTTCTGAATAGCAGTGTCCACTGGGGCTGTGCCTGCACCCAGTGTGTCCTTGCGACCACTGTACCTGAGGGCATAAGGGGTATGGCGGCTTCAACCACCACTCAATTCCTTCACCGATAAGAATCCCCTGTGACAGGGCTCTGCGTTAGCACAAGAGGACCACCGCAGAATCTGTGTGGACAAAGCATCTTGAAGAACAACCATGGCTACTGTACAGCAAGTAACCAGTTTTCCTTCATCGAATGATTGTCCACACATATTCATGTTAAGGTGGGATTCATCTTACCTGACTTTAGCTATCTATCATCTACTTGTGAGCAATCCCTGCTGTCAATGGAGAGGGACTCCTCCAGAGGAAGAGTCACTGATCCAGACTCGGACATCTAAGGCAGGAAGGATCAGCCTCCTTCTGAGGGTACCGATTCCTCTCCATTAACCACAGGAAGCGCTGGACAAAGACCTTCTAGATAGGCAAAGTTACGTGAGTTGAATCCCACCACTGTGGTAACTGTAATATTGGGACATGGCAAGTGACTACGAAGTAGCCCCACCAAAGCTGGCATCCCATCAGGAAGCCCACAGAAGGGAAAACAGAAAGTAAAAGACTTAAAGCCCTAGAAAATAGCCCTATGCATTTCAGGTATTGGCATTTTACCAAAACAAATAGCAGATTGTGCCTCAGTCCTGGTGGAGTGGACTCTAATGAAACCTGAAGAATCGACTTAACTGTCTGTTAATAAATCTTAACATTGTTTGAAACCCATTTGGATTATCCCAGGGCTGTTCCTGAATATTCTTTATAAATGCTACAGACAGATTGGAAGATTATCAAAATGTGTTTTTGTTGTTGGTTGGCTGAATTTTGTTTTTGTGTTTTTTTTGTTTTTTTTTTTCCCCCTGAGTACAAGGTTTAAACACTTATTATGTCTAGAATATGAAGCTGTGTAATCACCAAGGGCAGGGAAATGGTGCTTCTGGAGTGCACATCTAGAATGGAGTATATGAGGACAACACATCTTGAAGAAGAATTATGCTTTGTTTATCAACAAAATGTAAATATATTATGCTACTGGATTATAGTAATAGTTCTATAAAAAGGGAAAACAACAGAGAAATAGCTATTGATAATATGTTTACATACCTTGTTGGCTTCCACCATTGTAGGCAAGAGGCACATATTAAGTTCAGGACGTGGAGGACGAATATTACTTTTTCCCCCTATTAATTTCAAATTTTCACGACATGGAAAATAAGGTCCTAGAGACACTGTAGTACAAGTTAGGATAAAACAGGGATATATTGAAAAGGTCAATATTTGACATCAGCAAGGAACATGACAGAGTAATAACAGTGTAATAGAACTTCAAAATACAATCACTGAAATACCTACTTGGGATATTACTGTGGTGGTATGTACAATGATTGTGCTGTAGAAATGGAACCAGAGTATGTAGGAAATCATGAGGACTTAAAAGTACAAGCTCCTTGAGGACATCTACAAACAAAAAGGTTTTTTTGCTATTACAAATCATTATTTCTTAACAGAAGACAGTTTAACTTATGGCTCATGCATTTTCAAACTCTCATCTCTCTTTTGCTAGGGTGCACTGTGGAGGTAGGCTTACTGTGAGTAACACAACGTGAATACACCTGAATGGGTCAAGGTTCCCTTCACCTCTGCCACTGGCAGCAAACCTGCTCAGTGGTAGATCTACAACCAATGAGAGGGGTGCCAGCTCGTAGGAAGTAGAAGCTCAATAAAATTACCCTCTTTCCTTCTTCTTTAACATATCAGGTTTGATGCCTGGAAAATGTAACCAGCAGCAGTCAGGAGGACAATAAGAAAGGCACTCAAAATAAGAGGAAAATGCATGCAAATCACACAGAAAAGGTTTCATGTGGACAAAGTTTTAGGCCTTCATTAGCATGCATAATACTTCAGATTATATCAATTAAAATAATATTTAAAAAAAAAACAGCAACTATACTAGAAGAAGATTTTGGAATAGGCCTTTCTAGTGCAAAACAGACACATTATATATAAGGTCTATGCCTACAATTTAAAAAAACAAATGCATTCAATTCCACAAGCTCTTTAAGCTTTACTTTTATTATTATACTTTCTAGAAAATAGATCATAAAAATTTATGATAAAAGTTGTTAATTCAAATGAACTTGCTCAGCATATATCTGAGCGGAGCATTAGCTAGTACTTGAATCTTAATGAAAGATCTGGGATTTGATTGTAAACTGACCCGACACCTGAATTCATGAGTTATTCCTTAAACATGCCTCTGATTTTTAATAAGCCACACTACACAATAGCCTCTCAAAATGAAGGCTGACTTTTTGTGCACACAGTCTGCATACGTATGAATATAATATTATGAATATAAACGTATGAATATTAACATTAACATGAGGAAAATACAATTACTTGTAATAGGAACAATGGCCATATTGATACATTTGACAATATTAGTTTCAAAAATCCCAATCTACAGAGTACCTAATAAGCATTTGCACTTGTAAAAATGAAATTTGAATTGCAAATCAGATAACTGCATAGAACAGGTCCTTCCTGACTGCAGTTAAAAAATTACAACTTACCAATACAAGCATTTCTAAGTTCTGGAGGACTATAGGAATTTAGCAGAGTTAAAAGCTTATGGGCAAATTCAATTCGCTCCTGCCACTGAATGAGAGCTTGCTTCACATCTGCAAAGGCAAAAAACAGAGATCTGCTCAGTGAATTTCACAACAGCTCTTTAAATGAAGCACAGAATTTTATTGCTGAAGTTTAACTTTTTTCCTCTAACCTTTTTATCAATCTAAAAATCAAATTCAATCTCATTGATCTCCTGCTATTAAACATACTTAATCTAGTCAGATTATGACAAAAAAGAACTTAATAAGTAACAATTTAAAAATCATATCTGCTACTGTATGGAGAATTTGTAAACACGGATAATAAGCAAGACAGAATACTAAGTTTTAGGTCATGAAAATTAATTAACAGACAATAGACTTAATAATCCTTTGAAGAGTTATAATCAAACCTTTTCTTTGAAGATATGGACGTGTTGATTTAAGAACTGAAAGGAATATAGACAGAAGTTCTACCAGGTCTCCAGTCACATGGCAAGCTGTAGCCTCGTGGTACATCATGTGCAACGTGTTAAAGGACTACAAAGAAAAAACCCACAACACTTTATGTTGTCACGTAACACACTTTATCATTTCTATCCTACAGACACCACTTTTACATTTTATGCACACAAAAGTATAAAAGAATATTGTGCCAGATGTAATCACAAAGCTACTAAAAGATAATGACATTTAAAAAAGAGAATAAATTTGTATATGCAATTAGCATATTTACTATGAAAAACATTCAAAAGAAAAAAGGGAGGGAAGAGGAAGAAAGAAGGAAAGAGAGAGAATGAATCACCAGGTATCTTTTAGAACAACTAAATATAACTCTTGACCTGAACGTACAGTTTCAGTAACAATGAACAGTAAGTAATCTACGGAAGTTAAACTGAAACCTGCTTTTTGTCATGTAAGGCTGCCTTGTGTTTTCTCACTCAGTCCTAAAACTAGAGTCATATGAATTTTTTCACACTTGCATACCAGAAGGAAACTGAATTTGTAAAATTTACTATAACAATAATGCCAATAACAAGCAACTACCCATCTCTGCTCAAAAAACGAGCATTTTTGTGAGCACACCCAATACATCTCTTAGAGATGCACATTTAAAAACATCCTGAATTTGATTTCAAAGGTAAGAGCTTTATATTAGTGAGAGCCATGTAGACTACCAATCGTGTTTGGTTCAGAATAATGACAAAATTTTCACACATAAGATCTAAATAAAACACAGCAAGCAAAGCATAGCTTGAGATGGTATATTTATGTCTCTAAACCCAATCTTTTAGGCAGCGTACCAGGTGATAATAGAGATACATAAAGAAAGACATGGGTATATGAATTTGGGGGGGGGGGGGGGGAGGAGGGAAGCACAATTGATACAGACAGTAGTTCTCTTTAAAAATGTCCTGCTTAAGGACATATGTAATATGATTGTACATACATCAGATGAATTACTTCTCCCTTTCTAACAAAAATATATTGTGGGCATCTGTGATTTATAGAAATACCAGAAAAGAAAAACAACTGATTTCCCAACACCACAAAAATTCTAGCACAAGGCCTAAGAAAATTTAATCTATTGGGCTATTATTTCAAAGATACACAAATATTAATCTAATTCCCTATAAAGCAAACTCTCAATATAGTGTGTTTTTTTTCTATTATAGTGAAGATAAAACACACATGGCCAACCCCACTATGTAGAAAACTTTTCTGGATGTGATAAAGCCTTGAAAAGTTCCTAACTTTTTAACTTGAGTTTATGGAATGTATGCATTTACAAGACAAAGAGGAACATGTTCTGCAGTAACTAACTGTAGCTAGTTAAGAGGCTTACATTTATAACAAGCTCATGAAAACTAAAATTTCACAGTACTGCAGTGTCTTCATTTCTATCTTTTCTGTTTTTGTAATTCCAGCCTTTTCTATCATATTATGTCCCAGACAATGCAAAGTAGTGACATCAAGAAGTTAAAATATATGTATATATTTAAATATAAACCATATTAGAATAAGGTTGGAATCAACCTCAAAGCATCATCTAATCCACCTACATGCCTTAAGGCAGACTAAATATTTCTATATCCATGACAGATGTTTGCTCAAAGTACCCCTGAAGACTTCCAGTTGTGCTGACACCTTCTAAAGTAATCCATTCCAGTATCTCATTTACTGTACAGCTACAACTACCTCCTACCCAGTTATTCTGTGCCATGGATTTGTACCAGTTCATTATCCCCTCTGTGGTGACACCGATCTGCATATGCCAAGAAATAGTATCTTCTTATTTTTACTCAGTTTCTCTAACACATCTAGAGCATCTTAAATTTTACTCCTGCTCTCAAAACCACCTAACATCCATCCCTCCCTCGCTCCCCATTTTGTGCTGTCAATTTCTTACTAAGAATTTCTTACTAACTCATAACATCTCTTGCTAGTTGCAGCTTTCTGCTTAGATCTTTCTAATTTTATCCTTCATATTCTTCTTTTGTTCTTTTATAATCAGTATTATAAATCTGATTTTCTTTCCACTCTTTGCATGTTTTCTTCTTTCTCTTCATGCTAACAAAGAGTTTCTGATTTATCTAAATTCATTTCCTACTAGACTTCCTACCCTTTCTTCACATGTGGATAATTTTGCCCTTTGAGTATCTGCACATTTTTCTTCTCAGACTTGCTGCCATCACACCTTACCAACTAATTCTCTGAATGCATCGAGGTCATCTGATTTCTCTCCTTCCATTCTTAAGAGTTAGAGACTCATTTCCTGCTCCTGCTCATCGGGACTGCCTCCCAGCTGCACCTTTTCAGTCAGTGCCTACATGACTAGGAATCCTTTAGAACTCTCCAGTCACATTCCCTACTTGCTGCATCACAAAACTGTCACGAACGCACCCAAGAGCAGATGAACAAATGTTACCAAGCATTTCTTCCCAAAAGAACTCGAAGGTGTTGCAATCCCTTATTACTCCCAATTCATAAAAGACCTCACACATTTTCTTGGTTTGGGATCTACAGTAGAGCAAACCACAGTATCTCCCACCATCTTTTTTCCATGTTTTCATAATTTACAAGCTTTCAGTAGACCTAATTTGCTCTCCATTATGAACTTCAGAGCAAGTGTACCTGTCCTTGATATACAAAATGACGCATCACCTATTTATTTCTTGCTCATCTTTCCAATTTAAGCTACATAGTTTATGTAGCTTAACTTTTATAGTTATCCTACCAAATCTCTGTTACTGATTAAGCTTTCATCTTAATCCAGTATGAAGATTTTTATTGCCTCAAATTTACTCATTTAAACTCCTACATTAGCGATCAGGGGTGTCGGGTAAATCCTTTCTTTTTTGTTCTTCTTATGACACTTAAAATTTTAATGTTTTACATGTATGCCAGTACTTCATCCACATATTTCATATATTTATTTTAAATGATACAATATTACAATAATTAAAGCAAATGTTGTCAGGAAGGAGCAATGAATGAGTAAGAAAGTGAGATGTTCATTAAAATTAAATAACAGAACACTTACCTCAGTCATCAGAATCAATCCTCTGTTAAACACAACAAGAAGTCTGTCTTCATCTGATTCCAATAAAATTCTGAAGGCACTAGGAAAAAAATCCAAACACTGAGAACACTGAAAAATGCATGTATTTTCGTAATTCCTACCAATGTTTAATTTTTTTATGCTGGTGCTATTCCTTCAAAAATTAGGGCAGAAGGCCAAAAAGAACTTGCTTATTCTTTTTTTTTTTTTTTTTAAAAAAAATAATTTAAAGATGTCTCTGATGTCAACTTCCTTTTTAAAAAACCCACTGTCCAAATTAACTTATAAATAGCTTTTATGGAGATATTTCCCAAATAATATCTGCAAAAAATGTTTAAAAACTGGGTACTTCAAAAAGTACTTAAAATGTACTTCTAAAGGCAGAACTTTATGCTTTTCAAATAACGCATCTCAATAGATAGGTCCAGTTAAGCATTTATTTGGACTTTGAAACGTGTAAAACCATTTCTATCACAACATTTTATGCTTACAGCAGAACAGAAAGGATTATGCATAGCAAATGAACCACTCATCTCAGCACTGCAATACTTCCAGCGCACATGGGAAAACCCGACTGCATTCTACAAGAGATGACTGTATATAAACCCTTCAAGGGACACAGGCCATTCTCCTGCTCACAAGTCTCTTTCAGTCCATCATCAGTTCATTTTAAAAACCCAGTACCTGACCTACGTGCACAGGCAATTTGTAGTTATACTGACAAAAAAAACAAGCAACAGTTTCAGATATACTATTAAGATACACTAGAAATGAAAAACTATTTGAAGATATGATACAATAAAAATGTCCCATAGGCACAATTTCTAACTAACTTTTCTGCCCAAGAATAACAAATGCAACAACAGCAGCTGAAATTACTGCTTTGCCTGTCTAGATAAATCATGGTAGGCTGAGAATGGAATTCAGCTTAAATGCTGATTTAGTACATTTAAATGATTTTTTTTCCCAAGGGCTCTACTAATGCAGTTTTGTCATGGTGCTTATTTTGAAACATGGCAATATTTAGATTGTTTCACACCTTGTTTTTGCATAGCTTCTGAATTTTTAGATGCTGAAACCTAAAATAAATTACATTTGCAAACAATCAACTCTGGAACAACACTAATTTTCATCATACTTCACGTTCTATGAAATGCAGTTCTTATTCAAACAGGATTCAATGATTACACTGCAGCTTCACTACTAACGTACCTTATTAAAGTTGTCCAACAAGACCGTCCATCCAAGCAGCGCAGGTAACAGCTTATGGTTGTTTTCTTAAATTGCTTTATGTCTTCTATCTCTTCTTCTCTCATGTCTGGTCTCTGAGCTACAAACAGTTGCATGAGGTTAAACAGCTCTTCTACTGCCTGAAACACATAAAAGTATTAGGTTAGAGTAATCTCTCAGTATGTTACAGTTTATATCTTCTTATTTACTCCTTTTACTCCTTAGTACTTCTACTAAGTAATATATAAAACATAATATACGTAAACAACTTCAGATGGGCTAACATTTTAACCCTTGTAGTAAAGTTATAAAATCAGCAGACATTTTTAACTTAAATAATTAAAACAGTTCCTAAAAAATAAAATTCTGACAAAGAAAGTGCAGATATTCCTTATCTATCTTCAGCGCAGTTTGCTTTTTTTTAGCCTTTAATATTTACTGTGTGGATTATGACAAGTATTTGAGATAATCCTTTTGAACCTTAAATGTATGTTTTGATGCTTTCTAACAGCGCAGTTCATTGCTACATATACATAGAAGAATCTGGGAAATCCTGATCCATGTGCCCAAACTTCCTGTCTTTCCCTGGGGAGTTGAAGGTGTTTTTTTTTTTTTTTTTACCACAGTTAAGCACATACTCTGGTGATACCGTTCATATTCTAAATAACAGAATTTAGGAAGCTGCTTGGGCTAAAACTCATTGAAGTCCTACATGCATAGAAAACATGCAGTAAAGTAACTGCAGTCCCTTGTGACACGGACTGAGATTTCCAAGGACAGATGCAAACAGTGAAAGCAACAGGACTATTCCCAGAACTTCCACAGTATAAATTTAATCTGTGAGCTGAACTAGACTAAGTTCAAAGTAAAATATTCTGTTTATTCTCCTTCTCTACAGAGGACAAAAAATCTCTGTGATTTTTCTCTTAAAACCTTTGTGAACTTGATTTTTCACCCTTACACATGGGCAATTTTAACTAGTATCTATTTTTACCGTGACATATTGCAGAGACAGCAGAACTCCCAGCGTACCAATGCTTACAAAAGGTACACAGGTGTTCCCACGTGACCACGAGGCCATCAAATCTTGGCCCTATTCCAGAAACTGAAAGCAAAGAAGCTATTTACTGGGAATTCCTCCAACTCAATGTGTTACAATGCAAGACCATTATGGGTTCTTTCCCTGCTTCTTGGAACTAGACTAGTGTACAGAATATTGAAGAATAGTGGAATCATCAGCATCTGCTTCCAGAAAAAAAACATCTGCTCTCCAACTGCTATATATCGCAAGGGAAAAAATCCCCACCCGAAAGTACAGTAATCAGATCTAAACACATTATTAATTACTTATACCAGGAAATAAAATGTAATGTTTTTTCCACTGGATATATTCAATCGGTCTTTTCATCTCTTTCATTAAAAGACAAATCCAGTAAAAGAGGAAATACAGACAATAAAATCCTACTTCTGGTATCAATCTACTTACTCCTGGGTACTGGCTGGCATGTGGCGTAAGATTCTTAAAGGCCCACTGGATATTCTGGTGAGAAGCCAACTGCCTCGTGAATGCAGGAGACTGCTCGCAGCAGAGGCGCAAGATGCCGTAGTAGGCAGGCAGCATCCCACGGTTAAAGAGCACCACATCTTGATCATCGTGGTCTGCAAGGATGTAATTGAAGGCAATGTTCTTCGTCACCACAGGATTCTGTACAATAAGGCGTACATTCTCTGGACAGTCGACGCAGACGTTATACCAAAAGGACAGCAAAGCCTGTTTGTTGTGGTTGGTGGCTATAGCTGGCTCAGAAAGTTTAGGCTGGAAAAGGTTCCATAAGTCCATGAAGTAGGTAGAAAACATGAGTTTCTCAGTTTTTGAGATCAAACAGTATGTCATGAAACTGAAGTAGGGCACAAGTTTTGTCGTGCCATGAACAGCAGCATCGACATATAGTTTAGCTCTTGAAAGAAGGCCAAGAAGCACGTTGTAGACCTGATGCAGAACTACGGTGGTATCTGGACTGAGAGGCAGATCGCGTGTAGGGATGTGCAAAGAACGGGTTGATCGGAACATCTGACGGAAGGAATTGCTTGGAATAAGCGACACCAAGAGATAGGCTGCAGCTTCGAATAATAAAAACAAATCTGTTACACATTTGTTCCATATACAGATTTCAAAGCATTTTACAGAATCTGGTATTACTATACTCACACTGGAGATGAAAATAACTGTGGATAAGACTAGCACAAAGCATGTTAAAAGAGGTGTTGAGATTAGCTTTCAGGCCTATTCACTCTGTATTTCTGTCTGCTGCTTGGTTCTATCTACTGTAACACCATGCATCCCAGAACAGAAATACATAAACAGATGTTTTCTATGACTGAATTGTCTACTGCTTGATCAAGACCTCACTACCTCTTCAGCCCTGTTTACAACTGGAGTTTGTTATGAAGCTGTCTCTCCAGTTTCCACATCTTTCAACAGCAGATATTGTATTCAAGCTCAGAGTGGCCTATAGCTATCAAATCTCCTTTACAACACAGGACAAAGGAAAGCCTGAGCGGCTGAACTTGGCAATAGCCTGGCAATGTGACTCCTGGCAGAACAAACTACAGAGGAAGGATATGCTGGAGCTGGGCAGAAGCACAGACCTCCTTCTCCTTCATCCACAGGTTCAAAGGACTTCACTAAAGATTACTCTGTGATGGGTGAAAGAAGAACAAGTACTATTCCTACCTACAAAGGTATTATGGGATGAAAACTATGGAGAACGGATTGGATTAGTTGTTTTTCTTCTTTGGGTTTTCCTGAATCACGTAGATTAACCACATATGATAAAGAACCTACCAATATATCATTCCAGTAATGAAATTAAAATATGGCTTCCATCTAAAATATTATGTAGTAAAACATTGATATTTTAAAATACAGCAATCCTAGAACAACTGGAAAAGGAGGAAAATACAAGAGCAAGACATGTATTTCAATTGTCACAGGAATACCACATACACAATAACTTACTGTAACAGCAAAATCGTTTTTTAAAATTTAAATTAACTTACAAGTTCTCACTCTAGGATAGTTATGTGCCAGAAGAAAACGTTCAACCCAGTTTTCCATGTTTTGCAGCACCCAGCTGTGAGCAAGTTTATTTCGAGGTGTTTGCACAGCCAGCCAATCCAGACACTGAGATGGGTTGTATTCAATGACCTGAAAGAATGGAAAAATCAAAAAGAATACATTAACTTTGATAGTATTTACTGATCGCATTAAACTAAAAATAACTATCAAGTCCTTCAGAATATGTTTTGAAAATCACACAGGGCTATCAAAGCACAAGCAAGACCCTAGCGTTATGGCAGACAAAAAAAACACTTGTTAAATTTCAGTTTGCTTTTTTTTTTCTGAATGTTGTTCAGAGCTGTTGAAAATAAAAGTCTAGGAAGTTAATGTACATGCCCTTTTCTGTATATTTTAAGATATTCAAGCATTAAAATATTAAGCACTTTTAAAACTGAATTACCTTGTCTTTACAAACAAAGCTAACACAAAACCTTATAGCTGAATTAGGGTTTTTAACACAAGTTAGAAGAAAACTAATGGTATGCAAATATGTTGATATAGCTTCATGCTGTCATGTGGTTTTTTTGACTAATCAGTTTCAAGGAATACATTCATCTAGAGCTTTTCAAAGATAATGAAAAGCCTGTGGAGTGCTATCGTACAATTATGAAAGCCTTACAGATACATGACTCAACATAAGTTATTGTGACTTTCTGGCTCTGAGGGGTTGTAAATTTATTGACATATTACTAGACCAATAATTCTTTCATTTGGTAGTTTTTTTAATCTGCTTTCTATGAACCTTAAGGTGCAGGTATCCCGACAATTAAAAAGGAACTCCCTCTGCATATGTAATTTCTCCCTACTACCATAAGCCACCTGAAGTATATGAGCAGTTGACATGACCAAAACCCTGCTTATAAAATATTAATCTCCATTAAAAAATAAACACATCAAGAACAATTGCCTCCCCACCCCTTTTTTTTTTTTTAGAAATAACAATTTGATCTGTCAAACTTCTTCCATGTTAGCTGGAGGATATCTCCAAGAAAAACACTATCATTGGTCACCATCTTCATTACTCAGTTATTTTTTAACAACTTCTAGACACTGGAAGGTCTGCAAAAGTTGGTTCTGTGCCCTAAATCCATCTGTCTGTGCATTAACTACTGTGCCTCTCGTCCCTGCCTACACAATTTCTCTCTCTAAGTCCTCAAATGTGTCAACAAGGTGAGGATAATCATGCTGGCAACACCAGAAACTGAACTGATAACATCTACTGCTAACACTTGGCTTTCCAACAGAAACCCATCACCGATCGCTTCCTCTCTAAGTTCAGTTTGTGTAGTGAGAAAGAGGAAGGAACTACAAAAGAGAATTGCATAACGATTTACAAACTCTGTGGCTCCTGATTGAAACACAAAGCACATGTACTTTATGCCATAAACTTGTCCGTTGTCATAGGTAGGTTAATTCCAAAAACTCTTTTGCAAAGGTTTCCTTATTGCTAAGAGAAATTCATAACCTATGAATTCCTTGTATGCAGAAAACAGTTGGATATAATTCTTGACCTTGAGATCCTCTGATTGAACTCCTTTTATATGAGGTACAGCAGTTACAGCTAACTCATATGCAGATCAGAAATCCAGCTGGTATATGCTTTTCCAGATTACCTGACTGTTTGTATCCTTTCACTGCTCTTACCCAGGAGAAAAATACTCTTAGCCATCCATATGCTACCCCACAGCACTTCAGTAGTTTTCTGTTTTATCATACGTCTGAATTCTGCACAAGTTTTACAAATTTCCTCCTGTGACCCCTTTGTCCTTTTTTTTAAAGGGGATTAAATGAGAAGGGATGTTCAACAGTTTGCCCTTATCAGTCTTTAGGGTGAACATTCTTTGACAGGAATAAATACAATAAACTGAACCGTGAACTCAAGCAGCAGTTAGCTGAAGCTAAAGCTGTAACTCCTTATCTACTACTCAGATGAAGGAATGTATCCCTGTGCCACTTGGTTAAAAAGTCTCTTTTTCTCTTTAGAAGTGCAAGTAAGAATGCTCCTACATCAGAGCAATTAGTCGTCAGAATCAGATTAGCACTTATTTTATGGGTTAAAATGTTAATGATTCTTTTACAGAGAACAAAAAGTATCAATCTAATATTCACTTAACTAGTACATAATGGAAAATAAAATAACCAAGGAAGGGCCTTGAAACAGTTTACAGTCCTCACAAAAGGGTAACTCAGAAAAAATAGCAGAATTTGTCCAGAAGAAGCACTCTAGACCCTTATTTTGAATTAATTTCTCATTAAACTAAAAGTTAAACTGAAATACCGGTTAACCAAAATGCTGTTAAAATAGAATTAAAAGTTAGAGTAGAACTTTTAACATATATTAACCGTTGCTGTTCCTTTGGAAAAGAAACGGTCATAGAAAAAGATCATGAATAGATGCAGCAAATATGACAACAAAATAGAAAATCCTTTTATATACACAAAAAAAGTGAACAAGAGAAATACAGTTTAGCTTCTAAGTGTTTTTCTTTTTCATGTGTTGTACCTCCCATATCCTCTGCAGAATGTAAGAAGCAAAGGGTGGCATTCCTGGGGGTCCACCAGCAAATTCCATTAGCATAGTCAGCAATTTGAAAAATGGATTGGCTGCCTGTAATGCATAAAAATAAAAATAAACATTTTATCTACTTCATTTAATCTATTAATACTTTTATAGACTTAAAAAAGCATCCCTAAATATTTACATTTCAAAAAAATCTACTAACTTCAGATGTGAACATTTTTATTGCTTTTAATCCCTTAGTATTTAATCTGTAAATAATCCATCTGGCTGTATCTATATCTTATTTCTACTGTGACCATACATGGAACTAACCCACTGGTTACAGCTACTGCAAGGCAACGTTATCGAACTAGATAGGATCAATCTAGTAGAAATACATAGTTACAAGGAAACAACGAGTATTTTAAGCCAGACATTACTCTGAACAAAGGGAAAAAAGTCAAGCTATACAACATTTAAGAATTCAACAGTTGACTCTGTTTTTATATATACGTGTGTGTGTGTATATATCACTATCTTAGAAATCTGTAATTTTTAAGCATTTGCAGAACATGTAACATGGATCTTGAAAAATTTATCCAAAACATCATGTAATTTTTGAGGGTTGACACTGATCATTATTACTGGCATACAGTTTCCCTCTGAAAACAGCAACATGTCTACTCTAACATGGTCACTCTAATATGACATAATATTATTTTTTAAAGTTTGCTAAAAGTCACGCAGCTTTTAACAATGCTTTAGTAAATTGGTTACTATTACTATTTTATATTTTGCACCTCACCAAAAATGTCTCTTGTGCATGTGTATAAGTGCAAAGCAAAGAAAGCATAAAAATGTAGCAAATGTTAGCATGATAGGAGGGAAGTAGACTGTCATCTGATAGTGCCCATTCTGTCACACAAAGCAAAGCTGTCATGAGAATGATTTTGCATGTGCTTCTTTACCATCCACAATCATGTCACCTCTGCTTGACATGCCCTCATTTTTTCCTGATTGTTTTTTCTTTTCTGACAGCAGTATACAAGAATGTCCTTGTGTGAGCATACACTTCTCCACTCTGTATATATTTTTTCCATGTGGAATCCATTTGGAACTCTCAGTATTTTGTTATTACCAGGGCAGGAATTTATTCTGACTGAGAAATGTGTTTACATGCACAGAATTGCAGAATGGTGAGCCAAAACTTGAACAAACAGATGGTAATTCCTCATCTCCACTTATTCTAACATACACATTTTACTGTTACAAATTTTTTTTAATTAATTAACACAGGTGGAGAATCTAGAAATATGTTGTTTGGCTTTGAATAAAACTTCCATCTGAAACTGCATACCAGATTTCTGCTTTAGAAAACTTAATACAGCGCAGTTAGAGTTTATTTTATGTCACGAAAACTTTCATGGATCATCTTCCATGCAAGATTTTTGATTAGCAAAGGATTATTTAAGTAATTTAAAACAGAAAAATATTAATACAAATTATTTAATATACAGGTAGTATGTTTACATACCTCAGGAGTCAACTTTGCTATAGATGTGAAAAGCATGGACACAATCTTAAAAACAAAACAAACAAAACTCACTTAGACTTGTGCTTTTTCAGTTTAAAATAATAAATAATCCCATTACACTTATTAGATCTTCAACAAATAGCTGGAGCTGCTGATACTTACATGTTCTGCAAGTCGATTATTGTACCGACACAAACTGAAAATGAGATTGCAAGTTTGCCTGATGTTGATACCATCACGGATATGTTGAAACAAAAAAGGAAAACCCTACAACAAATAATAAGATCTTAGTATATTGTGTACAATTACCTACATACACAAATGTGCATTTTTTTTGAGGTTTATACATTCATACTTAAATGAATTACCTTTCCTCCTGTTAATGCTGCCATGTCATTCTGTGATAAAGTCAAATGCCTAAAAACCAAGAAAATCTTCATCATTTTACTTTAGAGATTATTAAGTCAGGTTAAGGAGACATGCAGGACTGTGAGTGCTAGTTTATGCTCTTCAGTATAAGGATATACAAGAAAAAATACAAGTATTGGCATAAAACTAAATAAAAATAATATCTTCTAGTTCAACAGACCAAATTAAAACAAGAAAAAAGGGAAAAAAAAAGGAAATCCAAATCAGGGCAACTGAATGTATTCAGTGGTTTAGCCTCAATCTTTTGTTTCGTCAACAATGACAAAATATTTATCTTAAAATGGTTAACAGCTTAATGGACCCAGGTACAAGCTCATTTATGTTGTTAAAAGTTTAAACCAATTAAAAACAAAACAAAACAAAACAAAACCATCTATCTCCATTTTGAACTAACTTATATTAAAATTTGCTTTTGTGTTTTCAGAAGCTCTTGCCTTTCTGAGCGAGATTGTTCAACTAGAAGAGCAATCAGGGCAATCATCTTTTCAAGTGCAGCAGGCCTGTATTTTTCTTCTGCTAAAGACAGTATATCTTCCTCTTCCTCCTCTTCCTCCCCTTCTTCCTCAGAAAGTACTTCAACCTGTGGCTGAAGGAAAAAAAAAAGATAAACTGTGTGGAAATTTGTTGCTTTAATTTCAAATACCCTGTGCATGTGTTTGCATATATTCTGTCATCTCTTTCATTCAAAACACCTTAATACACCTGTGTGATTCAAATCAGGTAAATATCTATTTGCTTGATTCTCATGTTGAAACATTCATTTTGCACAAGCTGAATTGTATTTACAAACACAAAAGCTGGTTTGAAGTCACTACAGATATAGCAGTCTATATAAGAAAAAAGAAACAAGTTTAAATTAATTTGTACAAAAGGAGCATGCAATCAGTTAACAGCATGACGAGGGCAACTTTAATTGCTTCTGCCTAATTTCTATTTATGTACGAAACAGAGAACTGTAGTTTATAGAACAGTCAATTCAGCATCTTTTTTATATGTAATGTTTAACTGAACATTGAGAAAACTGTATGATTAAAGCGATTTTAATTTAACAGCTGAAAGATGGTTCACTAGACATAGCATCAATGATCTCATATATAAGATAGGAAAGACTAGTTCTCATTATAAAAGATACTCAAACTTACGTTTTCAGGTCCTTTAGTTCCCATGTAGAAATGGACCATTGTTGATATGGCTTGCAGTGAGAGCAAGAACTGGCTCTGAAATATGTACATATTGAATTACTTGAAAATACAGACGTAGTTTTACAAATTGCATATGTATATCTAAGGCTATACTCACTTCCTCTTCTCCCATTTTGGCAAATTCATAAAGAAAGGCAAAGTATTCTGTGAGATGTTTACTGTGAGGCTTAACACCATGCTCCATAATTGACAAGAGAGTCTTCACAAAACGTGTTACACAAGAGCGACTGCCGATATCTTCCACGGGACCATCCATGTCATCCGAACTGAAAACATAATCAGATTTAGACATTTCACACAATACAGAGAGTATAAAATTATCTGAACCTGTCCCTTTTCCGTTCTTCCCTACTATAATATTCAGATCTCTGATACTTTCTCTTATGCCAAATATAGCCTAGATGTAGAATTCTGTCTTCCAGAGAAAACTGAATTCTGTATTTTGATATGAAAACTGTATTTTCGTGTCCTGAATTTTGTTATGGCAGTATAGCTCCATTTTTGCTCCAGAAAAAGGTATCATAAGGATCACAAGCTTAACCCAAGACATCAAAGAAAAAACACTCTCTTCATCCCATTAGGTATCAAAAGAATAAATATTTTTAAAGTGACAGTTTTCTTGGTAATTAGCAGAATGAAATAGAATCCAGTAGTTTTTTTTTTTTTCTAATTTGTGATGGAAACTGTGATTTAGTTATATGACACAGGACTGGACTCTAACCTCCACCCTTTTGTACTGGTTTACAAGTTTTAACTGCCAGCTATATTCCTCTGGATCCAATGTACAATCAGATTCTCATGTGTAAGTAGAGGAACTTACAATTGCAGCTTTTCAGTGATACTGAAAGGAAAACCAGACAGAAAATCTAGTCTAAGGGAACAAACACTTCAAATATTGTACCTACAGGCACTGGCTTCTCCTATGACAGTCAGTATTTTAAATTAATCAGAGCATCTTGGGTATAATAATAAAGAATAATTTAAACAGCACAAATTTAAGCTTACAAGGCCATTTTGAGTAATTCAGTAAACAAAAGTGGCTGCTGTAATTCATGTAATATATATTTTATAATATATAAGTTTTCAGGTGTTATTATTTTACCAGTCTTCCATTCCTGGCTGAAGATAAAGATGTGCATGTACTGGCCTCAGTCTCTGTATCACATGAATACACAAGCGCTGGAACATCTGCAAATGATAAGTAAATGAACTCCACGTGTTCATTCTTTTGCATACATGCCAATACAGATATTTGCAGCAAAGAATATTCTGCCTCCTAATACTACTTCCAGCTCCACATTATTCAAAGTTAAAGCTGAGATTAAGACACCCACATTCCATTTATTAGTGTACTGACACCACGTATTTCAACAGAATAGTCAAACCTGGTTTTTATGAACAGGTTTTATGGATAAACCCTAAAAACAAGTTTTAATATTGGTGTGCACTGTATTCTACAGAAACATGACTTAGGACCACTGCTCATAAACATTTTTTCTTCTATCTCTATTTTCAGGAATGTTTAGATATTTCTGGCAAACTTTTTATTTCGCCTCTGGCTATCAAGAGATTTTTTGCAAAAATTTTAAGCAAGTTCCTTCAGGCCATTCTTTAATTAATTTAAATTAAATTAAATTAAATTTAGAAAAATGCATCAAGGATTAGAGCTTTGCCTAAGATCTTGCATAGTTTTCCCACGAAATATGCTCCTTTAATGATGTGTTGCATACAGAAACAATGTATGGCTCTATATGGAAAAAATACCTTAATGCTTTAAGAAGCTAAACCAATTGGAGGGTTCAAGTGAGGTAAAGTAATATAACAGTTTTTAATTGAACAACTTGCAAAGAAAATATACACATATGTTAAACTATTAATAGTATTTGTATCTGGAAATATTCAAATGCTACTACCATAGGTGTTGTTGTTTTGTTTTGTTGTTTTGTTTCCAATTTTAAACATTTCCAGAAAAGGGTATTAAAAAAACTTTGTGGCATTATGTCCAAAAACTATACCTACACACAAAGACAACGGCAAAAGAGAAGTTTAGAACTGAAGCTTTCAGTTAGGAGCACTGAAAGTACATAATTAACTACTTTTTATTTTCTGAAGGCATATCTTCAAACATTGTTGAACCAGTTAGTAAAGGAAAGCATTTTTAATGTAGAATGTTTGAATTTGTAGAGATTATGTGGGAGTTGCATAAGCTTTAAATAGTATCTATGTATCTACTGTGTCATTTTGTGATCCTACCTGTACAACTAAGGCACTGTATTAAAATAGATATTGTTTCAAACAACAATGCCCCCATGGACAAGTATATTCTCTAAACCCTAAGCAAAAACGTAAAAGAATAGGACAATTAAAGGTATCAATGTAACCTTTCAGAATCACACTGTGTGTCATAATATTGGTCCGTTTCTGTTCATTGGTCAAGCAGTCACTGGATTTACACAGAAACATCTTTTCTTACCTGTCTCACAATCTGATTGGGACACTTTATTAGAATCTGCATTGGCCACCAATCATCATCAGCCATACGATCCAAAAACCACTGCAGAAGATACATACTTTGTTAGTTTTGTTCCAAACTTGTTCTAGTCCAATCTTCTTTTTGCATGATACTAAAGTCTGAAGAGAAATTGATGTTACTATTATTAAGGAATAAGGAAGTATTAATCCAAGGGAAATATAAATGTCTTCTGTGCATGAGAAGAAAGGAATAAGGATCAACAGCAATAAACATTAATATAAATTTATTTCCAGTATCTTCTTATCCCTGTGTTCTGCAGGCCATTATTCAATTATCTGGAAGGAAACATTTATCCTGAAAACTGATGTCAACAGAGT
Organism: Oxyura jamaicensis; assembly: GCF_011077185.1. Taxonomy (NCBI): domain Eukaryota; kingdom Metazoa; phylum Chordata; class Aves; order Anseriformes; family Anatidae; genus Oxyura; species Oxyura jamaicensis. The sequence goes on from NC_048895.1 coordinate 4,377,409, forward strand.
AACAAATGATGCTTACAATGAAGCATCAGCTGAAGAATCTGGCAGAGCAGGGACAGGTTTAAACGAGAATGTAGTTCCTGAATTAGATCCCTTTTGCATTTGAAAATGTGGAGCCTTACTAAAAAAGCCTTACTATCTCCAGTGGCAGAAAATGTGTAAGAACAACAGAGAATGATTAATTCATAATTTAGACCCCGTAAATAATATTCTGATTCCCAGAATTTTATTTTATTCACAAGAAAAGAAGTTTAAAATAAAGAATCCAAGTTGCTTTTTTAACTGAACTTGAGTATTATTTACAATAGGAAATACCTTCACTCATTTTAAGCATCTTAAGACTACATCATACCAATGAAACTGTATCGCCTGATCCCCGTCTGTTATGTAATGATTTAAAAACATAGAATCCATTTATAGAAGAGCAACAAATATTATTCATTTCTACTGAGTAAAGTCTACTGCAGGATACAGTACGCAACTGGGATCCTTGTACATTCAAATGGTCATAGAAAGTCTACCACAAACTTTTCTTCAGTATCCCAAAACTGTTTTTACCACCACCACAGTGAATTCTTTGTCTGTGGTTTCTCAGTTTTTCCCTTTTTACTTCTTCCCAGACTCCCTTCAGGCAGATTCCTGATTTTCTTAATATAAAAACATTCTTCCATATTTTCCTCCTCCTTTTAGGAGTTTTCGTTTTTTCTACACATTAGGTTCAAGATTCTCAGCTTCACAAGCAAGGTGATGCATGAATCTGTTTCCAGCTAAGTCTGACATTAGCTGCGTTTAACTCCCTTTCTAAGCCTCTTCATCATGCCACAGCCTTTTAGCACACTGTTCTTTCTTCCTCTGGATTCATCTGCAGTCCCTTCCATTCCAATCCTTAAATCTTAGTCAGTCTTTCCAATTCTCTGGTCCAATTTCATTGCAACACCTCTTCATTACACGAATCACTATGCAAAAATTAATCAAATACAAAGGCTGTCAAGCCACAGGGTCTTTTATTTTTTTCCAGTGACAAAATGATTATGACCTGTGGGCTGACCATACGCTTCTGAAAATAAAAGTTAGAAGTCATTCCCCAGAATCTGCAGTATTCAGAGAGGATGAATTTCATCTCATAGAGCACAAATATGCCAAATACAGTAGTTCATAGTCCAAAATATTCCAGGGATACGAACCTCCAGGAAAGTTAAACAATATATAGAAAGTTGGTTTGTACTTTGCTGAGTTCCTAAGTCACTTACTTCACAAGCTGCCTGACTGTTATTAAACTGTTTTGTTAACAGTTCAATCCACTGAAGCATTGTAGGCTGTAAAAAGAAATACAGAAAAAACTATAACTTAAAATAATAATTTACAGCTTAATCTTTAAAAAAATCTATATGGTCAATTAGATTAAGCATAACAGCTACTACAAACCACTACATGTTTTATAAACTAAAAATGTGTTGCATCTACACAAAAATAACAGTACTTGTGTTGAAACTAATGCAAGTCACACATAATATTTAATTGCTATCCATTTAGTTCTGTATGATTGTAACTGCAATCATAGTCTTACTAATCCCAGGCACTCTAGAACTGGTAGTATTATCCTAGCTGAAACCAGGGCAGCAACCACTAATGAGAAAGAAATAAAAGCTGACTGAAAATACATAGAGATAGAATAAAACTTTCTTGTTCATGCTGGTACTTGTAACTTAAAACTCATGAGCACAACTGTTGCTCAGTGGTAAACAATGTCCTCTACATCAGACTTTAACAAGTACTTGCTAAAACCTGAATCATCCAACAATCTTCAAATGAAAAGAACACAAGACATGTTGTTCCCAATGCTCTGCAAAGTAAGCTAAATCCTGATCTCCACATTTTTTCCATTGTGTGGTGTTTATTATGAGTGTGTTGAAGGACATTCTTCAAACGTTTTTGTATTGTTTACTGTACTCACTACATCTCAAAATCACACTTTTAAAATGAAAAACGACAGACACTTTTCACTATATTCATGCAGCTACTTAATGAGAATTTACAAGTAAATAGAATACCTTTTCCTTTGAATGAATAAATGTCTCTAGCACAAAGGAAGTGCTTAACTGGGGGGGAAAAAAAAGCGCCATTAATCACAGAATGCCTGAGTTAAAATGTAATTAAAACATCCATTTAAAATAAGCAAAATACATTTTTGAAATACTTACCTTTGCTGTCATCAAGGAAACTGCTTTTGGATCTGGTAGTGTGCTTGGGATGCTACTACACAACTGCCACATAAACCTAGAGTCAGTAATTTTATTTGTTAATTAAAATAAATAATGAAAATCTGCAAGAAGAAAAGAAGCATTAATTTACATTTTTAAAGAAACTTACCCAAAATAGGTATGTTCAAAAATGTTCTTGTCTTGAAGAAACTGCATGTTATCATGCCATATCCACTGAAGAAAAAATGCTAACATCAGATACAAGAAAGCAGTTTATTTCACTACATAAGCATGATTTTAAGAATATTTTAACGCTTGCTGTGGCTAAGAAACCAACGTTTTTTGTATGAAAAATGATTTCTGGGAACATTTCCTCTATTTTAAAGGAGTAACTCCAAGTTGTTTGGTTGATACTATAGCAGATGACAGTTTTGCCTGCCAGATGACTGCTAAACGATGTTCAAAACCTTCCCCTCTTGCTGTGATCTCATGTTTGCAACTGTATTACATTTTCAGGCTGAAATTTTCAGAATTGGTCTAATTTTTTAAAAAAGAAATGCAGTTCAAGACAATACTTTGGTATCTACAATAGCATAAAAAATAAAATCTCTTTAAACATTAAGCATTTCATTAATTGAGATTAATTAGATGTTGCAGCAGCTTAGCTAGCTAGGTAAGTTTAACAGTTTAAATTTTGACCCAAAGCCTGATAAGCTCTGTAAGCTCTTGCTAAATTCTTCGAGAGTAAAATTTCATTCTCCACCATTAACCAGAAGAGGATATCACACTAGGTTCCTGTTCCCTTATAAAAATAGTTTTGAATTTTAAATCTGATAAAATCTGTTATTATTTTCAGGACTGAAAGATAAAAAACACAATTTGATCTGTTGGCTAATCATGAAGGATATTTTAAAGTTAAGAACCAAACATGTGACAGATGGCCAGAGGGGGCCAGGAAACTGACTGGCCTTTCAGATGATAAAAAGAGAAATATCACTTGTGAGTCCCATATTGGGGATATGTTTAGCACAGTGAGATCTCTGCTCCTCTACGTTGTCTTTTCCAGTTCCTCAGACCATAAAAGGATAAATGGTATCTTTATATTAATAACCAGGTATCCTCAGTCAGAACAGTAAACACTGGGAAGGAGAAGGGAGGGAGATGTACTTGGTGGTGGCTTTTTTTTTTTTTTTTTTTCTCCTACTCCTTTTATTCATACCCAGGCTATTCTCTCCATGACTATGTGGAGGAAGGGAACCTTTTTTGACTGATGCTTCCTTGTAATAAGCACACTTTAACTATATTTCGCAACCCACTAGGAGAAGTGCAAAGAAGCAGCTGGAGCTACTCTTAGTGTATACTATACTATACTAACTTACATCCCTCCTGAAAGCACTAAGTTGTTGAGGAACTGAAGGATAAAAAGGATGGCAGTTAATGAGAACACTTCCTGTACTACTGCAACTAGTAAGAAAATGTTGGTAAGTGCTCATAAAAATGAAAATAAATGATCTACCATTTTTTACAAATACAAAGCTACTTAGATATGTGAACTAAAAATCATGGGACAGAATGAGAAAGTGTCTGAAATTTATGTACTATGGAAATCTTAAACTACTTTCTACCTACAACATTCTTCTAAATCAAAGGATTATCATCCTACTGATTCAAATTATACTTGTTTTCCTGTGTTTACTCAGATTCCTGATTTGTTTAGGATTTCCTATAGTATTTTAAGGTGTGTTAAAACAAATCAACTTGTACCTCCAGCAATTCTGATGAAACATCAAATTTGTAGTCTTTGCCATTTTCCTCCTCCGGCTCCATCCGTTTATAAAACAGCATGTAAGCACTGTGAGTCTTGAAGAAAAAAACATCTGTATAATTTTTGCTTTGAGAGATAAATTATCAAAGTAGAAATGTGATCATATAGCAAGTGTTTAGAAGAGAAATACCTTTTCAAAGGAGAAGTCCATAAATTTATCAGTAACGGAATCATATGTTTTTGTCTGTGAAAAAGAAAGTAACACCATTAATTGTGACCTTTTTTAATGATTTTTTAAAAAAATCATTTACTGACAGTTTGATGTAAATGTGCATGTGAACTATTTCAAGATAGTTGCAGAGAGGTTGCTGACAATTTTTTTCTTATTCAAAGTAGTCTGTCTTTTTCTTCTTCTATGGTGACCTATCCTGTTTTTTCGGAATTGCTATGGAATATTTTGACCTTCTCACACAAGTTCCTGTCTCATCTATCTCACTGATACCTCTTCTTTTTTGGCAACTAGGTGTATGTAATCTGTTTAACAAACCCAAGTTGTTTTTTTTTTTTATTTCAGCATTTTGCCTTTATACTTCACCATAGACTCTAGACTTCACTAATTCATTTTGATTCATTAATATGAATCAAATATGCTATGCTTTAAATATGAATCAAATATGCTATGCTTCTGACACCTATCTTTCAAAACCACATATAAACTTTTGGATTCATATGCACAAATTCAGTAATATGATAGTCAGTATGGAAGGAATTAGGACCCTTCTTTGTTGGCACAACTTCTGTCCTACAGATAGTGTATGAAAACTAGACAGCTTGAATCAGCAGCCTGCAAGCACTCTGCAAAGTCTATCTTCCCCTAATGAGGGGGGGACTCTTCAAGCAGATCAGCAGTGGAAGAACAACCGGTCTAAATAAGATAAAGTATCATTTGCACAACAAAGATCTCAAGAGTTTAGTAAGAGTCATCTAAAACTTGTATATGTTTCTCATACATTCACATCAGATGGAAAACCAACAGTGAACACTTTGGAATCATTCTTGAAAGTCCTCAAAACAGATATTCTAATGGTTGAACATGACAAAAACAAGAGTCGTAACTTACAGTCATTTCTCCACCAAAACATTCTGAAGCAAGCTGGGCAGAATCAAATGGTTTTACTTCAGCATCATTGAAAAGATACCTGTAAAACAGTAAGCTTATGAAAGAACTGCTGTTTGTCTCTTAGGGCAAATGTTTAACAAGCACTTTAAAATTGTTCTTCAGATTAAGTATTTATCTTACTATTTTGTTTGAATCACAGCAAACTCAAAAGTGATCCTAAAAGTCACTTTCTTTCAATAAAATCAGGAAGTCAGCTTTTAAACAATATATTATATTTTTATTCAAGAAACACATTATTTTCCCCATTTTTCTAACATGACTCTGGTAGAGATAAAGCTCTAATGCAGCCAAAAAGATTTGCCTCTTGCTTTTCAATCTGAGTGAAATGGAAATCAAAATTAAAAAGAAGAGAACCATCCCACATATCAGTAGAACTGAAACTGGAATGGTGCAAAGAAACACTGTACACTGTTATGGATTCCCTCCCTTCAGAGCAGTGATTAGCCTACTGGCTGAAAATGCTTCAATAGCATTTTCAAAAGCCAGCTATCACAGAGAACAAGAAGAGAAGAAATCTTATCTCCTAGGCATGGCTTCAGCTGAGAATCTGAGATATGAAACTAGATACAAATGGGAGAGAGAGTTCTCTGCTCTGTTTCATCACCTGGGAAGACCATCCTCCTTCCCATGCCCATGTCTCATCCCTTGCTCAGGCTACTTCTACCCATTTTTTCTCTCCCTCCTCACAACCACTGTATGTCCAATGTATGCAAATGTTCCCAAATTAGAAGTGTGATGTTGTAGGTTAAAAAAAGAAAAAAAAAGGTGGTGGTGGTGTACGGGTGGCTTACAAAGAAAGACAGATCACTAGCTGGATAAAATTAAAATGTGAAAACAATTCACTATATAAAAAGTACAGTAAGAACAGATTTTGATAACCTACGTATTGTAACATCTTATCTGGCACACAGGATGCAGTGGGTTTAAAGGGAAGAATAATTCAAATTGTTGTTAGAAATAACTGAAAACGGAGAAAATGAAAAGGACCAAAATCCACAATCATTAATGCTGCTGTATGCTTTTCAAAGGTAACCTGATTTTATGATGAAGGATCATCTATTTAATCTTACTGTTCATATATACTGAAATAGATATAGTAGTCATTGATATTCATGCCAAGAATCAAGTATTTGCTGCACTGTAAGACAAGCCTGCTACTCTCCTGATGCCTGCATCCAAGACTTTCCACAACTATTACTGGTACAGCAGACAAAAACATATATATAAATTGATATATGCATACCTAGCAAATTCCAAAATCTTGTGCTCTTGAGAAGAACCTACAGCACATAGCTTCTATGTTATTGACAAAGTAAACATTTTTAGTTACTTGAAGATATAAAATGATACAATTTTGCTGTGTATAACTCACCATTTGTTGTTTTTGTAAGCATGGGGATTGACTATATCTCTAATAAAGCTGTAGTAATGTCCACCATCTGCAGTTCCTGTATGAACCGTTACGCCTATCAGATCATACTCGTAACTCTCAGTTTCTTTCAAATATTCACCGTCTTCCTTAAAACCTTAAGTAATTTAATACAGTATTTAATTATTTCATAAACACGTGAGCTTCGATATTAGTATGTCTTACACACACATTTCCTCAAGTTACGCTTAAAATATTTTCTATTTTTTTCTTTTCATTGGTGCACAATGAGAGCCAGAAAGTCCATACTGAGAACAAAGAGCACAGAAAAGTGTTTTCTAAAGCATCACTACTGAAGAGATCAGAACTAATAACTAAGTTAGCACATCTTATTTATGACGGCTGTCAGTCAGCCCTTTTCTGTTTCAAGTGTTACTCAGCAAAATCAAAATAGGCTAGTAACAAGCTGTATACAACTATTTGTTATCTGTCATATTTTAAAAATGAATTTAAGAATAATTCAAATTGAACTGCAAGGGAAAACAAAAATAATTGGCAATTTTCTTGTATTAAAGAAAATACGTGACTTTGGAAATATAGGTCAATTAAAACTAATTTTATTTTCTTTAAAAAAATCACTACTTGTTTGCATACATTACATATACAGAAAATGGTATAAACATGAAAGAGAAAACCCCTTTGCGATTCATTCTGTGAGGCATACCTTCTTTTCTGTCATTTTTTCCCATGAGGAAATCTTCAGTGTAAGGTGTCATATCCAAACGCAGAGGGAATGAAAAATGAGTATTGACCTTCTCCTTCATCATAGTTACCATATTGAAAGTGTATCTCATTGTGTTGAAGCTTAAGATACGAGGTAGTTTCTTAAAACATGCCCTGAAGGATTAAAAATAGTTATGATTTATGAAAAGCTTAGTTGGTTGAATTGTGTTTCCACAATGATTTTCAACACATTTATTCAAAAGTAAAATTAGAAACCTGTTACAAAGTCACATAAAAATAAAATTCAGCAATCAAAATGTCTTAAGAGTATGGTAGCATAACCAGCTGCAGAAAGGTCAGATTTAGCCTACTGAACAATTCCATTTAACGTATTACTATGCCTTGGAGGAGAGCAAATCTGCTTGTCATGAGTGACAGCTTTCTAAAATGATATAGTAATATGAGTCATGAAATAATTTACCAATGCAAATCCCCTCATTAGATGGAGTTGTTATCCTGTAACCGACAAGTTTCAATGTAGAACATATCTTGTTTATCTCATAAACTTGATATTAATTATTTTAACAGGCTACTTTCACCCATGCTATTTATAACAGCTATAAAAACATCTGTGAGGTTTTTCATCTCTTTAAGAATTAAATTATGTTAGTTGCAATAAAGAGACAATGCAAAATTTTAATTCATCTTTGTATTTATTAGTAGACTTTTTAAAATATGGAAATAATTATAGAACTACTAATTTTAGACTAAGAAATTTAGGGCTATGCATGAAACCTTAGGAATTATCCTGCATAATGAATAATAAAAATTCTGAACAAATTCTGAAAGAATTTGATATTTTAAAAACTGGAAAATAACAAATTTCAAAAGTCACTGATTTCTACATTTTTTTTATTTACATAAAAAAGGTCTTGAACATGTTGCTGTCTAGGTGATCTTTTCCTAAGTTATCTTATATTCTTTGTTCTGGAAATTTGATTTCTTAGTTATATGATCATTTGTATAGGGATCACATCCTCACAGGTCTTCACATTAGTGAACTGAATAAATAGTAATTTCAGTAATTTATATATATAAAAAAAAAACAACAACAACAACCCAAACCAAACCAAAACAAAAAACTTAGGAACACTTAACTCTTCTTAATCATACCTTTTTTCAGCCCGCACTTTCTTCCCACAATGTGAACATGTATACATGTTATCACCTTCCAAGGTATCTTTAATAGTTACTTCATCAAGAGATTCCTACATATCATAAACAATAAAGAAGGAGCTTATGTTTATCTTAGGTATTTAAATCTTGTGCTTACATAGCCTGCTTTACAAGACCCTCTAAGTCTTACAGCACGTTTAATCAACCTATCTATCTTAAGCTATGAAACTAAGATGGTCAAAACTACCCAAAAGTTTAAAGAAAGAGCATGCAATTGAACTAAGCGTTTGAGACTGTTACAGAAAGACCAGAACCCAAACACAAATTTCAGGAACCAATTCAGAGAAATGGTACTCAATATTCTGAGCTGTCCTAAAGAATTCAGGTGCTCTAAATACAAATTCCAAGTGTGAGGATTAATAATTGTTTTTTTAAAAAAGATAACCTAAAATGATTTTATATAAGTTTTAAATTAATTTAGTAATACATGTATATATATAAATCTTTTGACATTTACAAATCATATATAAAACGTGACCATTTTTTAAACACAGAAGGGAGTAAGTAATGATTACTGTCTGTAGCTTTTTAGTCAATTCCAAAAGTATAGCTGACAGCACGTTGCATAGAAAACACAGACCAGTTCAACTGAATTACCTATTAATATCACCATAGAAATACACCAAAACTAGAGTACAGATACAAAAAGCATCAGCATATACAATAATGTACAGAAAGTCTCTTATAATTGACTGCATTCTTTTACAGTTGTGATCTGACCCACCCCATTCTGGCAGTACTTACATAAATATTCTTCATATCTGCCACCTGGCACCTTACTGTATAGAACTCTTCAGCAGTCTGACTTACGTGCTCACAGTCCTAAATCACAGCAATGAAAGAGAAAGCAATTAAATAACTGTTTTGAGAGGTTAAAAAGTATATTGGAAAAGGTAAGGATAAGAAAAGAATACTTACCAAAGAAACAACATTGTTTGTAATAACACCTCCGAACAAACTTTTCACTGTATTTTTCTGTGAATGAATTAATAAATTCTGTCAAGGATATTTGAGCAAATCCGTAACTTTTCAAGCTCCCTTTTGCTCCCTCTCAGTAACTCACCAGTTCAGGAGACATTTCTTCTATTTTTGTTATCAGGTCAGTGAAGAATTCAGTCATATCTTTCTGCTCTCCAGTGTTCAGTGGCTGCTTATCCATGGTATAGGTTTTACAGAAAGGCCTTGGATTGTATGCCTTACATTCACTTTCCTTTAGGTATAAATAAATAAATAAAAGAAAAATAAGCAAAACAAATCATCCACAAATCCTTGTACTTTTAAGTTACATAGATATGCAGAACATAGCTATATGTCTATTTAAAAATGGACATAATTTATATACAGTATCTCTACGTGCCTTTTAGGCAACAAAGCTGTGTAAGTGCCTAAATGCCTCTGATGAAATGGGAAGCAATTTTTAAACTACCATTATTACAATACTCATTATAAAATATATTAGCAAAAAAAATAATAATAATTCTTAATGAAAGGAACCATTATTAGAAGAACTTGGCTGAAGATGCGACACATCCAGTTTTTGCCAGCTTTTGCATATATGTTCAGATACAAAATATGGTATGACAAACATCAGTTTGTCCTTATGTATTTCTGAACAGTAATGACGTGGATCTTGACAAGTGCTTAATTCTCATTCAGACTTCTCTATTGTATAAAAGCACACTGTCTAGTTCTCCATTGCAGGTGTTCAGAGAAACGAACTTGCATTATACAACATTTCTTTAGAATACATCACCCATCCAATGCTAACACTGGAGATGCAGAACTTATTTACAGCAAAGGGAACTTTGCCCTTGTAAACAACGATATACATACTATTTGCTTTTAACCATGTGTGACAAGACACTGTTAATGTTACCTGGTTTGGAATTAAGTCATTCTTAAAGGTTTTAATAATAATAGATCTTAGTATGATTTTATATTCCTTTGTGATTTTATACTTACATGAATACCTAGATTTATTTTTCCTATGATTCATCTCAGGCACTAAATGCTTGAATTCCTTTTCTCTCTTTGTCTTCAAAGTGGTTATGATTTTCTTTGACTAAAGCCAGTGCCAAGAACAAAAACACTCAGCTCTCCACGTTTTCTTTTTTCAAATTTTCTTTTTAATTTCCTATATCGTACTAAAAATCATATAATATCCTGAGTTGGAAGGGACCCAACAAGGATCATCACCTTTTCAGAAATGTTTGACATTTTTAACATCAGTGAGCTGTCTTGAACAATGTCAAGAATTCACATACAGAATGGTATCTACATTTTTCTTGTATTTTGTTCACCCCCCCCTTTTTTAAAAAGAAAAATAGGGCATGTTATAAAACATCTTCTTTCACACCAGCCAGCACCTACCATTAAGTATGTAAACATCTTCTGGAGTTCTAGTAGAGTGGTCTTGTGTTTCATATCTTCTGAATACTAAAAGAAATTCATTTAAAAAAATTAACCTCTAAGCTTATAACTTTCCAAAAGCAGCGCTTCAGAAGAAGAACTTATGATCTTTTTAAATAAAATAATAATAATAATAATAAAAAAACCACCTTTATTATGGACAATTAAGAAAAATAATTGCATAGATGAACACACAGCACACTCACTATGTTACACATATACATAGCATTTCCTGCTCATTTTTTGGCATGACATTAAACCCGTGGCAAAAGGTAACTCTACTTTCTAAAGATGTGCAGCAGCTAGGAACTTTGGGGAAGTACCAGAAAAGACAGTACTAATTTTGGAATACTTTTTTCTAATTCATAGACACGGTGGAAGTTCCGATCAATCCTCTACACAGTATATTCCACTTGCAGACCAGCACCTTCCTTTTTATTTTTTATTTTTATTCATGATTTGCTAATTCTACTTGAAATTAAGTAACAATAAAAAACAGTGAGGTCACTGCCAGTCAGGGTGTTTCACACGTTACATGTACGCTACTGATATTAAGGACCAAAATGAAGCTTTCTCTGTTACAATAAATAGTTAGAATTAATAATATTAATATTTCTGAAAGTTACCCAATGGATAATTTAAAAAGACTTGCAATATTTCCGGAAGCATGCTCAAGGACTTTATAAACATTCAAGAATGATGGCGTTTACTCTAACAAAATGACAGATTAGGAGATAAGAAATAACAGACAAGTCATATAAAAACAAACCTGAATCAATCTAATTTGACAGCAACAGAAATATGAGTTTGAGAACATGCTGATATAATGCCACCTTAAGAACATACTGCATTACAAATATGTATTTTTAAAAATCTCTTCACTTTAGACATCAGCAGAAGGATTTAACCAAACACAGAGCAAACTGAAGTCCTGAAGAAATATTCTTTAGCAAGAAACAAGTCCTAAAAGTAAATACATATTTTATCAGCCTTTTCATTGGAAAAATGAAAATTTAAACTTTTATTTTTAACCAAACTTTTAAAAAACTTTTTTAAAAATTAAATTTAAACTTTTACAAAATTCCAAATAAAGAACGTAAGATTGCAAACCATACCTTTGCAGTAAAGATTGCTTGTCTGGCCTCTGGTATCATATAGAGCTGCTGAATCGTGGATGCCAAGTAACAAGTTGCTCCAAGATTAGTCAGACCCACAAATCTACATTCAGCTCTAACATCATCATGTGGCCAATAATCCCACTTGTAAGGTGCATGGGAAGCTGGAAGAAATACGTATCACATATGCACAAAAAAATCAATTCCCATAATAACTACCAAAGACATAAATGAATTTCAAAGCTTTATGCTTACATTAATGAAATACATCTAGTTTCTGCATTCTGAGCCAGACTGTACCTGCTCTTTAAGAAAATGCATTATGGGTATATCAAGAAAGTATTTTTAGTATCTGGATACATGAGCAAGTCTTTCTAGATGCCTCTACAAAGGTGAGACAGACCCCTGAGAAAGTGAGAGGTGGTACCCTGAAACGCAGTTCCATGCATTTCATCTCCAATCTCTGCGTAACAAAGTGTGGCAGCACACGCTACTATGGATTGCAATGATTTGGTACTTTTACATGAGTATGCTGTGCTCTGATGTGCGTTATTCATGGCAAGTGGCAGTTCCTGCAGTTGATCTAGGGGTAGTATCACATGGAGTAACGGTCTTCTGGCCTCTTCATTAAAACTGAACATCAAGAGCATCCACATTTTCTAAATAGTGGGTGCTATGCATTTTTTATAAATAAGAAAGTTATTTTCATAATATTTTTTCCTGAAATGCATTTTAAAAAAATTACTCTTGTTCTGTAGCAACTTCATGGCAACCCTGTTATCTACGCTATGATCTGTCTATTCTGTCTTCTGACCAGTGACAGTTAACAGGTGATGTGAAAAGTGATGCACAGACTTTAAAAAGGCAGGCTTTCTGCTGAACTGAGCTTTCTTAAGTTAAGAGCTTAGCCCTGCTCATTCTATGGGGTTGGAATTAGATGATCTTTAAGGTCCCTTCCAACCCAAAGCATTCTAAATCTGCAATGCTGTTCCCCCAGCCCTCTGTTTATTAGCTCTTTCTTCTTATAGACCGACTTCCTTCCCTCATCTTTCATTCAATTCTCTTTTTGTCCACCTTATTTTCCCATTAAATGCATTGCGTTATGCATATTAATAAGTGCTGCTGTTACACAATTGTGCAAAAGCTTTAATTAAAACGGAACCAAAGCAGCTCTTTAGCCAACCATAGTGGACGCTCCTTCCCCTACAGCACTCGCACTGCCTAAACCAGTAGCAGTGACAACATACTGATAACTGGTAATGTGCAACACTTAGAGACTCCCAAATGTACCCCAGTCATTCCCCCAGCACACAAAATTACTTGCCATTTCCCCTACCCATTCCCGTGCACTGCTGTGTCACACTGAAAGAAAGCAAAGCAGTCTCTGCACCCAGAGATTTAAGTTAGGGAGCCTTCTTTTCACGTAGCAAAACACCCATGTGCTATCAGAGCTAACCCCACATGAAACAAGACTTTTATTTTTAGAAGCTGGTTTCAGAAAGGTATCTGCTATAACGGCCGCCACGCTAGCAAAAGATCTTTTTGATCAATACCAAAGACAGATAGATGCTTATCAGAGATAAGAGTGCTTGTCCATGCATAAGCTTGAATAAACTTGGGAAGAGCTTTTACAGGAGGTAAAGGAATGTTTCTTATTGCACCTGAAAGCCAAAGAAATCTGTAATCTGTAAGAAAAATAGGGGAAGCAGGAAGCGAATTGCATAAAGAATCAGATTGAAAAGAGATTTTCTTTTCCTGTAAGTTTTCTATTCCCCTCTACTTTATACGAGACGTAACAATCCATTTCATAAACAGCATGGCACTAGACAAGTTAAGCAAGTCTGACAGACTCTTCTCAGTAAGCCTTGCTCTGAAATGGCTGCCAAGAAATGGTAAGAATGGGAAAGTTCTCACCTGCCACTCAAGAAGATGGTATCCAGACTACACAAACCACTTTTAAGTGATTCGTACTGCTTCTAGACACTGACAGACTTTACCTTCCATATCTCACACAGGAGAATAGAATCGGAAAATAATTATTTGACCTGCAGAAGCAACTAGATGACACAGGCACTAAATTAGAGAAGAACTCATGTACCGTACAAAGATATTCACTGTAGCCTGTCTTCCTTGGTATTCAAGAGGTTTGACAAGAAAACTTACAATAACTTTAAAGATGTCATTCTCCAAAAATGTAGAACAACTTACAAGTAATTCAGCACCTCTGTTCAGATATATAGAAAAAAAGGGGGGCCCGGGGGGAAAAGAGTAGTCTAGGTGTGATTTTTTTTTTGATTTTTTATTTTACAATCCACGAAAGCTATGTGGGCTCAAGATTCACATTTTAAAGCCTTAATTACTTTGTCAAGGATTAAAGGTTTATTAAGCATTCATCTAAATTCATACCTCCTGCTATAATTTCAAGGAACTATCTGGCATCCTCTAAACAGATCCTCAGATACCAGACCCACAGGATGTTCTGTTGCACAACAAATAATTATTGTAATCTTCGTTTTGGCATTGGCATCAAAACAACCATTAGCCCTGCAGCTTCAAGTAGGGAAGGAGAGTTTTCATTCTCGTGTTTTAACAAATCTCAGTAGCATAACCTAATGTTACCTGGTTAAATTGGCCTGACCAGCCACTTGAAACAAAGCTTTCCTCAACGTTTAAACTCCCAGTGAAAGTCATTAGCGTGATAGAAGAACACAAAACTCCTTCACCTAACTAAAATCCTTAAATTGCAGCATCTTCATTCACCCTTTCTGATGTAAGGACTCAACCCCTATTGCTCTGCTTATGGCTCATCAAGTGTTAGTTACAGAGAAATCAGATGATTTCTTTATACTTCATGAGAACAGCTGGAGTATCTTCCTCCCACTTATATATGACTAAGGGCTTTCAAAAATTCTACAAGAAATTTCTCAGGAGGATCCTATTTTCTCTGTCCTGGGTCTTTTAAGCAACTACCTTCATTGTGATAATAAATGCTTTCCTTTTTCCATATGGATCTTAACCAGAAAGGTAAATTTGGCCTCATTTATGTCTTATCTTCATTATTTGTCTCTGTCATTACAGAAAACTGCCTTTTCTCAGGAAGAAATGCGGAACTTGTAACCAAACTTGCAACCATCACATTCTACTTCAAGTAAAATTAATTTCTCTCCCCTCAATGACTGTGCATTTTTCTCTATTCCACCCTCTGATCATGCTTCTGCTCCAAACATAACATCAGATATTATCTTAAAGAATTTCCCAGATAGCAAGGCAGCTGCTCTTTATTCCCCTCCCTTGAACTGAATGTTTTTATTATTTCTGGCCTTTAAAGAAAGCAAAACCCCAAAACCCCAACAAGAAATTTTATGAATAATTGAGGGTATCCAAATCCTGTCTCCAGGAAGATCAAAGTCTGCATTTGGTGTAAGCCCTCCCTGTTGAGAAAAGCAAGGACAAAAGTCAGCTAACATCAGCTTCTTAGCAGTTAGTTTCCTGAAAATTGCTGAAAATCCACAAAGATACTGCATGTTTCCTTTAGGAGTGCTGGTTTAGGAGGGACATCATTGAATTACAGACTCTTTCCTTCCCATTTTATACAGCTAAGTTTCTTCCTCCACCTGCTTTGCATATGGCAATGTAAGCCAGCACCTTAAAAATGCTGATGAATTTAAAACTTTACTACAACTACTTTACATTACTTATACTAGCTCAAGTCTGAAGAACAGCACACAGTAGTATGTTTTTATATGACTGCCTGAAGAGAGTCTTAACATCTCATTTTTACTTAGAACCCTAAAATCCTTTCTTTTGTCCCAAGGAAAATACACTAGGTATCCTTTAAAAATATGATTTCATTTTGAAAACTGTACCTTACATTGCTACACTAAATTAAAGCAATCTTTTAAGAGCATCCTGGCTTCAATCGGTTAGGGGTGTGAGAAAAAAGGGTAGAGTAGAAAAGACAACTGGTCAGACTAGGTGATGACAACTGTACAAGTTACAGGATCAAAAATTTCTCCAGTGAACCACAAAACCAAAATGTTAAAACCAAAGACAGGATGGAAATTACTAACATTTTCCTTAATGCATCTCCTGTGTAAAATGGCACAACAGGCCTAAGACTAAGATTTTTAAAAGACTAGTTAGATTACAGAGATAAGCAATGAGGAGAAATCCAGTTTTAAGAGTCTTTGATTCACATCAGTGGAATAACAATACTTTAAAACAAGTGAGGTATCAGAAGCCCTGTGCTCAGTAGCACATAAAGAGACAACAGTACTCTGCCAGTTCTATTAACATTCATGAAACTGAAATACACTGAATATGTAGAAGGAACATGGACCGTGTAATTCTGGAGAACTCAGAAAGGAACAAACAATCTAGAGAAGAATATTTGGAAGAATACACTAACTGTTAAATGTTACTGAAAATTTCAGTAGCTTGAATTACTGGGATTTTGAGTTAAAAAATACTGACTGTAAAAAAATGGATGATTGCACCTGGAGAGATACCGACAGGCTCAGCAGTAGCAGGTGCACTCACAGCACACACAAATATCAGGTATTTTCATACACCATATTCTTCACAGTATTTTCCCTAAACATATGAGATTTTAGAGGCTTTTTAGAAGGCCTCAGGCATACAACTACAAAACTCAAAACATTAAGATCAGATTTCTCTTTAGCTTCCTGAATTGTAAGGCACTACATCAATTCCATTGATTATAATAAATTACAAATCCTCAGGTTACCAGAATGTAAGCTGGACATGTAAAAGGAAATCTATCAAGCTAAAAATGCCTAATAAGAATTTGCAAATCAAAGATAAAATATTAACTGGCTTCAGATTTTGGTAATTTACATGTTTTACATAGGAACTGTGTTTCCAAAAACCAGGAAGCATGAAAGCCAAGAGGCATAACAAAATTGTATTAGTGCTGTATGCAGACGTCTGGGTACAGACTGAAAGTCAACTACAAAGATATCAAAGACTTGTAAAATATGACAGAGCTGTTAGGAGCCTATACTTTAGTCAGCGTGGTTTATGGACCTTGGTTTAGGTATAAACAGTTCATATTTCTTCATGTTAAAAAGGCAAAGCAGCACAAGCTAATGAAGCATGTAAAATCCACTCTAACAATGTATTGGTGTCATCTGAGAGGGCCGCATCCTTTAAGTAGGCAGAATTTAAGAACAGATGATCTGAAAATTATACATGTGATTAATTTCTTTCTTTTGCTAGGTGAGCAATAGACGCGTACATCTGCTCTGTGACACTTCTTTAAGTGATGCTGGATAACTACCAGAGCTACAAAGGGAATTTTAAAAGTACTGTTAGTGCGACCAATGTCTTACTTTATCACTACTTTTGGAAAGTGTGGCTAACCAGATTAAGTCAAAAATGCAATGTCCTTTTTGATTTTCCTTGTTTCTACCTATGCATTCTTAACATCCATGCTTAATTATTTTTAGTCAGTTATTAAGTGAAGACACTTATGGTGTACTTCAGGCAGAAAAGCAAATTCCATGATTGCAGTACTGTTCACAACAGTGGCTAGCAACCCTGTCGCAAACATGCAGTCTTCAGGAGTCCATATAATGGCTACCCTCCCATTTACTTTACTGAACTTGATAAATCCAAAAATTCAAAACAACCAAAATGAACAGAAGATACAAAAGGACTCATTTTCCACAAAATACTCAAAAGCTACATATGAACGAAGATTCTTACACTGCATATGTTGTGCCATAACCCAGTTGTGGAGCAGCCTGTAGTTTTCCACGGACCCCTTCACCATTTCTACCAACAAGTCATATGCTGCAGCCCTTGAAGAATGTGACTTGCATTTTGGCTGCTGTCTATCTTTTAAACTTGGCAGCAAGAACAGAAGATTGAAGATGTCTCTCAGAAACTCCTGTAAAACAATTCCGTCAGCAGGTTTAGCAGTTTGAACACATTCTTAAAAGACAGTTGTGTTTTTCCAATCTTCTAGAAATTTCTGTATACTTTCTGGACCTCTATCATGTATAGAACTTTCTGAATCATATACAAGTTTTAAATTGCAAATTTCAACAATTTTATTTATATTACAGACTAAAGAGAAACATGTCCGGTGAAAAAGAATGGCAAATTATGCTTGATTTCATGACTGATAATTCAATTTGACAAACCATACACATGTGTTTTTAATAAATTTAAGACCGGTTTCCCATAGTACATAATCACTCTACTAGTCTGAGTTTTATGAATCACTAATTAACCATAAAACATGCACTGATTTATGTATCATATATACTGCAAATATATTTTGGTATTGTTACTCTGTTGGAATATTAACTGAACTATAAAAGGCATAAAGCACAGCTGTACCAAGTCACGTTGCCTTTGGATGACAGACCCGTAACACATTGTTATTTATATTTATCTTTCCAGATTAATACACTGAAAAGTGGAGTTGTGTTATGTCTAAAATTCAGTACCTTTGTTCTGTTTAGTCAACTTAATTCAATAAAATTATAACAAAATGTAAAATATTAAGATGACAAGAAATCAAAATCTGTCTAGGTCTGTAGGAAAAGGTAGTCATATTCTTCCAGAAGCTATAGCATGTTCAAAGAAGTACAGGATGGTGAAAGGCTTTCCTCAGCCTTTCAGCTACTAAGTGAACATTACTAATTAGTCATCCAAGTGGTATAATGAGAGAACATGAAAGAAAAATTTAACTGATTTAGAAAATGGTATTTCAGCAAAATCCCTTAGACAATCAGCAA
Source organism: Oxyura jamaicensis (assembly GCF_011077185.1). Classification (NCBI taxonomy): domain Eukaryota; kingdom Metazoa; phylum Chordata; class Aves; order Anseriformes; family Anatidae; genus Oxyura; species Oxyura jamaicensis. The sequence goes on from NC_048895.1 coordinate 4,396,171, forward strand.
TTCATTCAAAACCTTTATGCCCAGGGCCGATGACATGATCTACTTCCTACACTTCACTGCAACAAAATGGCTGCAATCTTAACAAATTGTAATTAAATCATAGTAGTAGTGTATCATTTCAGTAGTCTACATGATCAGACAATAAACCCTCTATCCTTTACCTCTGCAGAACCTTCATTTTGTATTTTCCCTACATGATATCTTCTTCCATTTTTTTTAGGGACAGAATTCTCTCCCTTTTGTAAAGTACAGCTACCAGTACAACTATTATATTTTGTTCTGCAATTTCTAGACTGTAATTAAAGAAATGTTCTTCTTGGATTTCCCTATGTTAAAAGGTCAGGCTGCAGTAAAATCTAAATCAAATCTAAATATTTCCAAAGATAGCCTCCTGCAGAGCAAACAAAAAATCACCATAAAAAAAGTCTTTTTCCAATGTATAGAGAAATTCCTATAGCACTAATATGAAATATTATAAATACAGTCACATGTCTACGTCTGAATAATATTGAGGGGTCTTCTCCTGGCCACAATAGTTATCAAAAGCTCTTCCAGATTTCTCTGCGCTTTGGAGTTACATTTTAATCCCACTATGCATGAAATTAAAAATAAATGGATACCTGCTTTCGTAGTAACTCTGCACCACAAGTGCTCATGGGGCAGCAATCTGACTGGTTTCCATTCCTAACCGTATTTGCCAGGTGATGGTTACAGCTCAGCAGACCAGCTTTACCTACTAGCATGTGGAGTTTGGGACTGTGCTATGGGCTACAGCTTAGTGCTGTGGTGCAGCCTTTTTCAAACAGGTGACCTAGCACACCAGCCACTCTAAAATGCAGTCTCATAGTCTAGAAAAGAAGTAATGTCAGAGATCTGGATCTATCATTTTCCGATTAATACTCTTAATCTTGTATTTGCTCTATCTGATTGAATTCTGACATGTTTGAGCAGGGAAGAAAAAGATCATGTGGATCTTTTTGTGGACAGGTGAACTGCAGTATTCGTTTTACACGCGTCTGCCACTGGGTAGGTGTAGAGCTTAAAAGCTACTTTTAGATCACAACTGTCCCAGGATACAGTCAAAAAGCAGCTGTTGTTAAATTCTTTTAAAGTAGTCAATACTGATCCATTTTGAAAAAAAATCAGACATAAGAAATGAAAATAAATAAAATCTCTAGGATGTAAGAACTTTATCCTGAAGTTAAATATTGTTAGAAATGGAAGGCACTGTACATACTACTTATTAATTAAGGAATGAGACATGTTTTCATCAATCACCCAGGGCTAGAAATATGACATACTCTCATGTATTAAGCCCTGTAATCAAAATATTAGATAAAAAGGTGTAGTGAAGAAAGTACAGTAAAAAGATATGACCTTGTCTTGATCTCTGTCAGGGTCCTTTTCTTACCTGCCCTTCACGAGAAAATTTAAAAGGTGGTTTGTGCTTAATAACACTTGTTGCAAGGCGAAGCAGTCCTGTAAGTCCATCATCTTCTATATTACCATCTTGATGGTCAAGGATTTCTCTGCTATATATATACATACATATAAAAGAAATGTTAAAAACTCTGTCTATCCCACTAGCAATAAATTTAATGCAACTTACAAATGGAATTACTTTACTAAACCTTACCTCCGAATGCAGTCAGCAAGATGTCTTGCTAGTGCATCTAAATCAAGGAGTGTGGTCTGATTAAAAAGAAAGAAAGTGGTATATAAATGGAAAAAAATTATGTACGTCATGAATTAAAGTCCAGCCTGAAACTATGATTATTCTTTTGGATGGAAATTTGCTATTGTACACAAGAAAACAGGAACAATTAAAACTCTTTCAAATGTTCTTGCAACAGTATCTTAATACATTTTTACAAATGTGGTAAAACTGTTTTTTAAAATCAATGATGTACAGTTTAAATAAATTAACACTTATTCTTTCAATTCCAGATCCCAAAAATATATTATCTCTCTCATGTTGAAAAAATTGAATACTACTATTTTAAATATTTAACTCTTATTTCTCACAGGAACACACAGAAGCTTGTTATTAGAAGCTTGAAAGCAACATGCAGAAGAACTATGCAGAACTGTAGCCTAGCTAAGAGCCTCAATTAATAAAATGGAAATGGTAGGAAACTGAGCGGAAGAAAGATGGAGGGGCCAAAATTTTTGCCTCTACTGGGACCATCAGGTGTTAGGAGACAAGACTTTTTTCAACACTACAGAAAGAAGGTTTACAGCTTTGTCTTCCTGCCCTTCCCATACTCCTGCCAAAGCACTGAGAATAAATTAGAGATAGTTATGTAGCATGTCCAGCCAGCAGACATTGTTGCAGAAGGTGCCTAAAAAGTTAATTTTAACCCTTTGGGGATGTTTCAAAAGGGGGAATATTTTTTCTGACCTGTGCTAATTGGCTGCTAATTAAATTTTTTTCTCATCTCTTTCAGTTAATGTCAGATATTTGCTCACCTCCTCCTTCACTGAAATTACCAAGAGTCAATCTTTCCTAAATGATTCCAATACTCACATCTCTTAACTTCACATAGCCCACTCTATTTGTGCATTATATGCACCCTCCCTTCTTGACTCTACAGGGTGTGTGTCTGAAGCTTCCTTTGACCAGGAGCTACTAAAAACACCAAACAGCAGCAAAAGTCAAGAGAAGGGAATGCTCTGAGAGCAGTTTGTAGCAGTTCACTATATATTTAGTAAAATTGTCTCACTCTCAATGAAAAAAATTATATGAATAGAAATATTTAAAAATGCAAGCATTTTTATGACTGCAAAGCAAAACATACCTGACTTGCATCTTTGACATGTATGTTATCAATCAGTTTGCACAGCAACCAAAAATATTCCTTACAACCTGGTCGTAGCACTGGTTCTTCTTCATAATCCTCCATCTAAGGAAAAAAAAATAATAATAAAAATGCTTTCGTTAATTGTATTAATAATTGTATTAAAGCAGTGCAATAAATGCAATGTTACAAGAATATTACTTTCTACATGCCCCTGCTTAAGATAAGCTCCTTACAAGAACAATGAATTTTACAATGGTAACACTGTATGTTCTATTTTTCTTCTGAAATACTTATTCATTTTCTTGAAAGACTGTCAGGATGATCTGCCAGAACCTTAAAAAATTTACAATAGTATTAAATCTGTACTCAGAACTGCAAATTGCAAAATATTCAATATTAGACTGGGCAAAACAAAGGAAAATTTGCATGAATATCAGTTCAACACGTTAGTAAAAATCCCATTTTGAACTCTTCTGAAAGCTAGTCAAATAATGCAAATCTTCTGCAGATTGTTTTAATGCAACCTTTTTTTTTTTTTTTCTCAGAATCTCCCCCGAATCTAGGTTCAGACTTCACAGTCATACAAGTGGTCTTCTTCAGACCTACATTAGCTGAAGTGAGCATAGCCTTCTCTGATATGCATTGGTATGTCTACAATTCCTAATTGACTTTAGGCCAAGTCATCCAGGTTATTTCAAACCATCTCTATTAATCTCCATACATTAACAGCGTGAAAGTAGCTTTGGCACCATCCCTAGAATCTCTTCTATTTAGTGAAACTGTGAGGACAATAATAGCCCAAAAGAAAAACAGAAACGATTGGGGAACAGTAACGCTTAACTACAACAACAGAGGACACCTATACAAATATAAAACTATTGATTTATGTATGGACTTGGCTGCATTTAAAAGGGAAGATGGGGCGTTTACTGAATACACAACTGTTATTCCTTAACAGCATCTTCTGTGGATGCTAAAATTCCAGAACCACAACACTTTCAAAACGCCATTTTCTACTTTTCTCCAAGCACTGGCAAGGTATCAATCACTTTAGCATCACAGCTGTAACTTCTGTGAAGCTTCTCGAAGCATCTAAACCAAAGGTCTTAATATCTTAGCAGATCAGAAACAGTATGTCAGACATAATGATGGTATGTGCTACCATTTTTCTCTTTTTATATTAACAGAAGTTAAAATATATCTTTAACGAAGTCTTGTAATTTCTTAAGTTCTTACCCGGATAGGTTTCAGAGCTTGAGCATCAGGAAGAAATTTTAATAAAGTTGATGCAGCCAGCAGCAGAAAGGACCGATTAATTGAGTCTCCCCCATCGAGACCAGAGAGAGATAACTTGTATAAACCATTGCATGACTCATGGCGAACGGCAGTCTGTGTGAAAAATAAATAAATAAAATTATTGCACACATTATTTAGAAGTTATTTTTTGTTTGATTTGTTTTTTTCTTTTTTGACTTTCCTTCCATATATGCATAATTAAGTTCCTCTCATAATGCCTACCAGGTTATCAAGGCAGAATAGGTCTAAAAAACTTCTATGCTGAAGATACCCTTGTAACAAAAAAGTCTTGTCTCCCAAGTTACATATTTTCTATAGTAAAGACTACAGCCAGCTCTTGAAATACCACATCTGGGCAAAGTAGGAACACATCTGTGATGCTATGCATATCTATGCTTATCTACGCATTTCTATGCTTACGCATATGAAACTATATGGTTAATTTAATTTCACTAGAAAAATTATCTTCTTTTATTCCTAAGAAAAAAAAACTAGACTATCTCTAATTGAGCTTCAGCAGTTTGCGCTCATTTAGTTCCAGTGTTTTTAAATGGAGACAGTACATATGTTTTTTCAGTGGTTGAGCAATAATTAACCGATAATCACCTCATCGTGTCCATATTGCACCTTTAAGCAATAGATAGTAAATAAATAAATAAATAATCTATTGTGCATATTATGCAATTTCCAGGTTTGTCTTACATTAGAAAAAAAAATTACTTAAAGCTAGACAAAGATTCATTGATGACAAATGTTTATTTCAACTCTTATTCACCCCATTTTGTGATAAAAAGTACAGCTGAAAAAATAACACAATGGCAGAAGTATATTTAGATTAATCCATGTTAGAGGGCATCATCCAGAAATTCCAGCAAATTACAACAAAATAATTACCTTCAGCCAAAAGCTAAGAACAAAGATGGGAAGTTTATAAACTGGTTTGCAATCAGCCACAAATGTGCCATCTTACACAGTATTTTTACTACAAATGATTACTTCTTAAACAGGACTGCAAGTAACTGAGTCAGAACCTGCTTACTTTTAGCAGGAAACAACATGATTTGAAATTAATGGAAGCTTGAAACCAAAGTTAATCTTGTTCCATATTATGCACAAATTAGTAACAACCTCTCCTTTAACATACCTCTGGAATAAGAAGGGTAAGCTTCTTTAGCCAGTCTTGCAAATGATCACTGTCTGCCAGGCTGGATTTCACCGAGGAACAGCAGTGAGCCCAACTCACCAAGAGCCACATTGAATAATGAGTAACTAATAGGAAATGAGATGAGAGTAAATCGTATCGTAATTCTAACAGAATAAACTTTCTAGGTTGAAAGGTTGCATAGTTCTAGTACAAATGACATTTACTTTAATTATCTTAATGTACAAGACTAAGTCCTTATTGGTACATAAGCCACTACCTCAGCTCAGAATTTCACCAATATGCTTACTAAATACTGATCATTGTACTGCTGATCACAGTTTAATTTGACTAAATACTCAAAATCTGGAGCACAACCCCTTCCTGCATCTCTCCTTCAAAGTAGTGAGCTGCTACTTTGGAGATGGGTTGCCTCAGCTCTTAACATGAACATTTCCCCAGACTAACTAGCACATCAGTTCTTTTCTTCTTAACAGCCAAGAGTAAGACTTTAGTATGTGACGCATAGCGTACTGAGAATTCAGGTTCATAGCCATGAAAATCTGTAGGTCAGAACAAAGTGAAAAAAAAAAACAAAGGCAATGTACAAGCTTAGGAGACCTACCTATATTTATGCACACCTATGCTGTACTTTTGGCAATTACTCTCATACAAACCTAACCTGACACAGGCCATTTAGACCTTTTGTAGGAATCCTCCCCAGGAAGGCTGAACTGGGGATCTCCAAGGAATTCTGGGCCCAGAATTATTTTTGTAAACCTGCATAAAGGTGACTGTTAGTGACTATATGATGGTGCTACATATATCTTCTGCTCTTCAGAAAAGAATACTGCTGGTTTTCCTATCAAAAACAGCTATTCTGGAGATGAAGGCGTAACTACCGTACAATACTTCAATCATATAAATAATTACCAGAGAAGGAAAGCCACGCAGGTCTTTTAGGACCTCTCTGTGTTTTAGCACTTAGATTGTAACAGCCCTAGAGCTATCAAGGTACACAATTTTATAGCACACTAACGGTGGAATAAATCAAACACATAACCTGTTATCTTCGATATGTTTTCAATATTATTAGTTCATAGCATACAAATAATTTGCAGCACTGACCTTCGTGTCTTGATCTGTGATCAGACTGAGCTTTCAACACCCTGAACAGGAAGAAGATAAAGCCATTTGAACTTTATCACAGATCAGAACAGATTACCACTTAGAAATGTAAGTACATGCCAGTAAGAACAAAGTTATTCTTAAGTACCCATAAAGAAAACTAATACTGTAATCCTAAAAAGATTCATTTCATGCAGTATTCAAAATTAGCAATATTTATAAAGCTAGTAGGATCTTCAAATCACCTCCCCTAAAGCTTTACTGACTACAAGATAAAAAGTAAAGAGAAAATATCCGCAACCCCTTTATATTGTCCAAGAAAGAAATGATATAAAATGGAACCAAGAACAGACCCATACAGAAGAAAGCTAGCATTTGTTACGGGGAACCACACTTTAAACAAATATTTGTGAACTTTAGACATACTGTAAATGCTTGTATTTATTTACTTACATTTTTGAAAATGGCAGTAGAAGTTTATAAAATGGAAGACATATTGTATATAATTAAAATTATTCTTAAAATCACTCAGCTAGAGGTTACATTTAGGCAGAGTTGTAGACCTGGCTGGAAATGCTCTAAATATCGTTATCAATCTTTAAAAAATATGGTAAAACACATTATACCTTATCTGGAAACAAGTAATTCTACAACACAGAATGTGTCAAAAAATTGACCACCCCAGGATCAGTCCAACTCTGTCACTATATAGTCTTACACAGAATTGCTTTTCTCAGGAAAAAAGGACAAAAATCACTAATAACCATTTTCTGAAAGTACAATTTTGCCTGCAGTACATGCACACTAACTATAAAAAGAAGGGGAATTTCAATAGAAATAAAGTAATGTCATTAGGGTGGGGAAAACAAGTCAAAGACAGCTGATAAATAAGCGGCTTAAAAATAAAGTTACTTCAAATTTTCCCTTGAAATTGACAATGCTAATTGTTACAAAGACAACAAAGCAATAGTTTTGGTTCGAGAATTTCTGACAGAATCCTGTACATATCTTGTTGTTCCACGTCATATAGCTTGGAGAACAACTGGTTATATAAGGGATTCTATGGTGATTAATTACTTCACATGTAGGTTTTGTTGTTGTTTCTATTTTATTTATTTATTACTATTGCTATTTCTGGCAATTTGCTTAGTTCAGTGATTGTTTTATTGCTGATGACCACTGAGAGTTCTCTCCATGACTCATAAGTGTGGATTAACTACTAAAAGAGGTGACTAATAAAAGCAAATCTAATGCTTATATACTTAAATTTCTGATATGGATGTTAATGGGAACTACAACTGAAAGAGCTATTAATTCTATTTAAAACAGCCAAGGAAAATGTGCATACTTTATAACAAAAATAAAAAGATATTGTACCTAGGTGCCAAGTTGTCATATGTATAAGCAACTGACATAAGTCGCTGAATCAAACTGGTTCCCTGGACAAGTACAAGAAACACCTTTAAAAATTGAAGTCAAAAGAAAAAAAGACCAGTTAATATAACAACAAGCTTTTTGATTGTTTTTTAAATTATACACTGTGTGAATCTTAAAAAAAAAAAACCCACCTGTGTAGAGGAAGGAACAGCAAAAGAGAAACGATAACATCTCTGCAGTTGAAAGTTATATTCTGTTTTTTATTAAAGTAAATGTAAAATCCTGTGTTTCACTGAGTACACCTAGATGATAAAATTTCATTCTATTCCTCTTAGGCAACATAATTGAATAGAAAAATCAATCATTTTCTCAATCCTTTTAGTAAAAAAAACAGTGTATTTCTTAAAACAACAAACATTAACTTTGTTTTTAAAATCACTGGTTTGAGGAGACAATGTTGTGGGTGAAGTTGAATATGTAAATTTTGCTTGTATCTTTGTGACTGACACATTCAACTGACTACACATTCACTTAAATTATTAATCTTAAAAAGAGCCTCATAAAGAGCTCATGTATAGCTCAAAAAGAGCTATACAAAATTTTCAAATCTGAGAAGTCTGAATAGAAAGTCTTTAAAGACTTTAGAAAGAAGACTTCTAAAGTATTTAGACAGCAAATCCACTGCAATCAAAAATATTCATTGATGAAAATTAAAAAAGCTAATACATTCAATAATTTCCCTGTATCGTATCTGCTTTGGCAATTTAGGAATGTTTTGTCAAAAATACCTCATCCCTATAGAACAGTTAGGGTCTTTCCTTGTGTAACAATGACAAATGGGAAGTTTGGCTCCAGCTCAGTTCAAATCTGCCCTTTCCTGCAATCACAACTGGTCCTGTGCCCAAGAGCAATCAATTTATAGTGAATGTATCTCTAGCCATCTGATGACAAAATACTATTGATTAAATATCAGGCTTGGTCTATATTTGGAAATTAGCAGGCAAGAATCTGGGAGGAATATTTATGCATTTAGGTATGTTTATCATACACTTGCTCAGATATCCTTAGTATAGTAAGTTCCTTCACACTTAGTGTGCACTAAAGGACACAAAAATGTATTTGCTAAGCATGACGACAGCAAGTATGAAAGGTTACCATAAAAACAGCATTAATAATTTGGGAAAAAAATGTAAGAAATAGGAATAAAGCACTGGAATTCTGAAATTCCCATTTCACATGCTCACCAGTCATCAAAAAACTTTTCAGTTCCAGCTTTTAAAATTGGCAGGTTTAAAACAAATACAATTAAACTATATTTTAGATAACAGTATGTAGCATATAGATTAATATTAGTAACTTTGCCACTATATTATTTTATTACCAAAATAAAAGCTTCACACAACAAAGTTCATTTAAGTTCACAAAACAGATACACTGTTTATCTCTTACCTCTGTTAAACGAGGTATATGAAGGCCCTTCACATGGTCACTTGCAGTCTTCCTTGATTTGCCTGGCCACGTTCTTTTTCTGTGACTCTCTGCTACACCAGACCAGGCAAAGACATCATGGTAAGCTAAATCCAGATCTGAAGGATCAACTGCAAACTGGCATATCAGCTTCAGCAAGCAAGCAAGGCAGTCCAGCTGCCACTGTGAATAAGAAGGAAATGATTTTTTCTTTTTGCAGGGATTTATTTTACAAATAATTTTATGTCTACTACAGAATTTGACAAGAAAAGCTTAAGTGAGCTACAAAGGATAAACACCTAGAACTCTAACTGGCAAAACCTCACAAGAATAGACACTAAAGAGGAAAGGTATTAAAAAAAAAATTACCTCTTACAAGAAGGGCATTTTTATTATCTAGTCTTATTAACAGGTGCATTTCAAGACATTCTGTTATTGTGTGCATGAAATACCACAGAGTAAATAGTATAGGAGGTTAAGCTCTACAGTTGATAGCTTTCCCTGCATTGCATTCAATTACAGCACAGTGTAGTAGGTATGGCATACAGAAGTGCTTTCAAGTTGAATACATTTAACCACAAGGAGACAGCAGATAGTACTTCAGAAATCACATTTTGTATTGTAATATCACATGCAGAGGCAAAACCCACTGATTGATTTAGTAACTCTTGAGATCAGTTTACATGGCTCTCAGCTGTGCAGCTATGGCCAACACAGCACATGGTCAGCTCCACCAGCAAAACTTGCAGTGTGAGAGTAAAATTAACAACAACAAAAAAGAGCACCATTTCACAGCAACACAGAAAAGATAACTGTCTAGCACCTACATACGTAAATGATCTGCTTAAGTTCAGTGACCAGTACAATGCACTTAGTTGCAGAATTTGTAATTATTTTCATGGTGATGTCCAAGTTTTCTGGACAGAACGATAAAAGTCATCATGCAATCTTTTGCTTATGAACAGAGTAAGAAAGAATTTGTTTGTTAGAAACAATTTGTTTCTAACACTTAATATATTTTAGAACAAATACCTAAAAATCTGTTTAAAACCTTTTAATAAAAGGTATGCCTGTTGTCAAAACATTTTAATAAAAGGTATGCCTGCTGTCTTTTTAGCATTTGAGAAACCGTTGCCAATTTTATACGTATATATACATATGTCTCATAAAGGACAGCTATGTTATTCTGGAGTAAAAGGGTGAATAATCACCTACCACAGTCCATGATTCCTGTTCTTTAGGCTCTAAAATTCCAGAATTAAAAATTTCGAGTAATTGTTGGAGCCCTCCAGCAGCAACAAACTGTAAGTATATTATGGAACCAATGTGAGAAAAAGCAAATGCAGAAATATCACCAACTTCAGTTAGATCTACAGGCTTGATAACACAGAAAAACTTTAAAATATTCTATTCAAATTTGAGATCAGAAACCCTTAGATAATGTTTCAAATGGACTTTCATTTTACATCTTTTTTTGAAAAACTACAATATGTATCACAAAATACTGTAGGAAAATCAGACCTTGCAGCTCCATGTGTTTTTACTATTTTCTATTTGATCTTCACTTGAATCATCTGAGTCTGGGTAAAGATCACTGTAACTTCCCTAAAGACAAACAAGTATAAGTCATAAAAACAAACAAACAAACAAACAAACAAAACACAGTTTAAGATCAAAAATACTATAAACCAAGTTATCAATATATACTTTGATTCATAGAAAAAACATATTTTGTGCAAGAAACCCTATTACCGTAGATTCACGTCTTATTCTTCTGTTGGGCTTTCCCAGAGCTTCAATAATTTCCAGGGCATACAAAAGTTTATGGGCACTTTTTATTCGCAGAAGATCCTTCCAGCTAAAGCCATCATTACCCTTAGCAAATAAAGAAGACAGAAAACAACGTAACTTAATGCTGATCTTAAGAAAGGCAATGAGAGGGTTTTTAAAGTAAGTGGACAAGTTCTTTAGTTTTTAATTTCATCTATTATTTGAAATTAGACTATTTAAAACATTTTTCTCTACACGAATAGCAATTTGAATAATGTGAATGCAGCAGTGAAATTTGAGTAGACTGCTGACATCATTAAAAGCTATGGCACACAGAATTTTAAAGTACAGGAAGCCAACTGTTGTTTGGATGAATTATAATTTCCAGCAAAATTTCAGTGTGTCTATAAAGAAACATAATACCTAAGAACAATAATATGTTATTTCAAGAACTTTAAAACAGGCAAACTTTCCTTCTGTTGGGCAAGAAAACAAGTAGGTAACTGGCCCCGTTTTGAACTTGTAGAAAAGACCACACAAAAAGGATTGCTATCGTAACACCCATGATGTTAAAGTGAACCAGTACATTGGAAATATTTTATACACACTAGGCAGCAGATGAAGAAAGCACTGCTTTGATTCAAACCAGAAGATCGTGAAAACTAGCATTCACTATTCATTTTTTAAGTGTTTTTTTTTTTTAAAGAAATCATAAAAACAAACTTTTTGAACTAAAATGACATCTGTTTAATTTAATTTTGAAAGAATCATTAAGTTTGCTTATTAGGTTTACTTGTGTCTAAACGTATTAACATAATTTTTAACATTAATCTTCTTTAGGGAAAATTCAACTAAAAACACTAAATATTAAAATATCCATGTATAATAAAGATAAAAATATAAAACAAGCAATCTGTTGTACCTGCTCATCTGAAATATTTTGGAATGCCTGTAACATATTAGGGCACGTTGGTAGAAGCATTAACAGTTCCCAAACACGTCTGGATAAGTTTTCTGCATGGAGATGGAGTTCTTCACATCTTGCACTCTGACAAATCATAAAATAATTATTCTTACTGTGAATTTCTTAGTGAAAATAACCTAGCTAAGATTTAAAGTCCAAAAATTTATTTATTCTTAATTGAGAAGTTATCTAATGTAAATCCATCAACAGACCATGAAGTCTCACTTGAACCAGGAAGAAACTAAGTTGCATTATCTTTATGGCCTATAACATATTATGAAATATTTGAGTGTAAGTAAAACTTAATAATAATCTACTGATTAAAATATACCAATGGTTATTTAATTTCACACAAGCTAATGATGGCATATAAGAGAGATAACTTGAGTTATTGCAATAAAACTTTTACTAACCTTTCTTCAAACCAATTCCCATTATTAATCACCATAATTAAATACTCAATATTCTTTTGTGAAAATTATTTCTTTAGAGGTTCTACAATATTTGGGATACACTGAATGGTATCATAACAATGTTATAAAAATCTGAAAGATCATGATAATGACCATAACACACATGAAATGGAATACACATATAAATACAAGAACTAGATCTGGCAACTGCATACAGAAGACAAGAAATAAGCTAGACAGGAAAAATAAATTAAGTAAGACTTAGATGTAACTATTCTAATAAAGTTACTCTAAATTACCTCACTATCTTCCATAGCCACTTCTCCAGAAGGAGGTTTAAAAGAGGCAAGCATCTCTAACAAATCAAAAAGGGTGGTAAGATGAGGTTCTTGCAATAGTAAAAGCATTGGAATGTTGTCCTTTTGAGGAGGAGGTAGGCAAGATGCTGGAAGCTGAACGCCTTCACCTTTACGTTCTCTCCTTGGTGCTCCCAAGGATACAAACACCATCTAGAAACAGAGAAACAACGAGGAAGAGAGAGGCAGCTTTAAAAATGCATATGCCAAGGTCACAGAATGTTTTCAGCAGCATCTAAATTAAGACCTTAATGGTAATGATCAAGATAAATCAATACCTGTGTTGTCAAATTTTTACTGAGCATCATTTTGAGCAACTGCCATAACTAAGGCTTGGTTTTGCTTTCACTTAAAACATTTATGATACAGTTGCATATGCTTCTTGCTCTAGCTATAGTAGATACTGCTGTTTCCTTTTCCCTCATCCATCCCTTATTTTGCTAGTCAGGCTGGCAAGCCTGTAGTACCAGTCTGACTTCTCAGTAAACTAATAAAATAGCACAAAAGCTAATCCAGAAAAAAAATAAGATGAATTGTCTAAAAGGACCAGAAGTATGCTAGAGAGGGTATAACAGCACAAATACCAGCACAGCTGGAAAAGCTGAGATCTGTTATGCTGGCATAACTACACAGTAGAAAGCAATTCTGAGATGAAATGTTTATGCTGACTAGTTACCACCTCCATGCCCAGCCATTCAAATGGAATGTTACTGTTTCTTCAAGTTCTGCAAGGATAAGAATTCATCTGACTGTGACATAGTTTCATTCTGTAAAGTGACCTATGTTAACACTAAAAAAGTACTTTCAAGTCTGTTTTCATTTTTGTATCAACCTGATTCATTTAGCAAAGTGAAAAAGCAAAGATCTAGTCCAACAGATCATCCAATTTGAAACACCAACAGTTAAAATAGATTAACTGCTACAAGTGCTAACAGCCAACAATGGCACATGCAAGTAAGTGTATCAGTCAGCAATAATCCTTCTGTGGCATAAGCTTAGTTTTCCTTCAGACAGAAAGAAGGTATGTGATGATTAGCTGGCATCTGTTACAGTCCCACCTCCCTAATGCAGTCACTATGTCATTCATACGTCAAACTAGGCTTGACAAATCAAACTAGGATTTTCTGAACTGTAGTCTTCAGCAAGCTTCAATAAAAATAAAAAATTACAAATAAGCATTATAACATGCTTCAGATTTAACCCATGGAAAAACAGAGCTAGTCACTGCTACTGTGGAATTAACTCATCTTCAAAGGTCAGACAACATGTGGATACTTAATGCTGTTTTCATTCTCCTTGATGAATGAAAAAAAAAATGAAATTTTCCTTTTACTCCTTGAGTCTTCAGATCAGTTAGCATAACCAGAATCGGGCTTTTAAAATTATTAACCATTTTAAAGACTGACAACAGCAAAAAGGACAGGTAGTATTACTTTGAGCTTACAGGAGGCACATGTTGGACGGTAAGAAACAACCAGATGCAGAAAACTGTAGGATGCTCCCAAAGAAAAATGTGCCCTCTACCATCACCACACACAGCAGCTGCATAAAAAAAGGCAACGTATCAAGCAACTTTTGTTGGTGACTATATGCTGGTAATACCTGCATATCCTTGAAACCCAATTCATGAAGGGTTTTTTCATCATAATCAGTTGTCAGTTCATGCCCAGATGAAATCATTCTCACAGGTCCCATGAGGCCACCTATGATTTAAAAAAAAATCAAATTATAGTTTTATTTTCTAATGAAAGTGTTGTTAAGATTCATTTTTAATAGTACATCCCTCAGCAGCAATTAAAACCAGACAAAAACTCAATGCAATTTCCTTATGAAAACTGCTTATTACATTAAATTTCCTTGCATGTATTTAAAAATAGCATTGTCAGTAAGAGTTCACCCAATCTCACAGAGAGAAGTGTCTACAATACAGATTAAAACATGACTTCCATGTTTTGTAGTAAGTTATACTATAGCACACAGAAGAATGCATGAAGATGACTGACCATCAACAAAATTGCTTTGTATCACACACCTGTGATAAAGACAGCAAAAGCAAAGACAAAATAATTAATCTTACTCAAATCTAAGTTGGAACTGAAGATATTGCATACTACCAGAAGGAGAAACTCAGAATATCCTCCAGAGAATTCTCAACACTGAACAAATCTGAACAATTAAAAGATCAAGAACTTAATTTGGTGCAGAGTCCAGCAAGAAACCTCATCACCACAGATATACATTCATTGTGCATTTTACAAATAATTTATAATCTCAGACTACTCGTATAGTTCTAACCACCAACTACATGGCACAAAGATATTTATTGTGGATTAAAATTTGCGGAGCTTTTCCTGATGCTAGGCACTGATCCTACACACCAGTGAAGAGCAGCCCTACCCTGCCACTACACTGCAGCACTGGGTTTTCAAAGAGGGTCCTTCAGAAAAGCCTATTTTTTTGATCCTCCTTCAGAGATCCTAGGAAGTACTCAAAGTTGTGCTGCCTGAAAATGCTTCAAAACAGTATGTTATTTGCCTTTAGAAACATAGTATTCAAAGACGTGGGTTAAAACCAAAAAAAACATCACACTTTATTCTCTCCCTGTCTCAAGAACAAGCACAGTGTAGCACATACGCAGTCAGCATTCTTCCTCTGGTAACTGCTGAAAGCGCATCACCTGCAATCTGCAGCCACAGTCACTGCTGCTGTGTGCACACAATAAATTCAGGTGATGCTTTCCAGAAACAGCAGATACACACACACGTGCTGACTGTTCCATACAACAGCACTGCAGTCAGATGTAAACACAGCAGCTTTGACTGCCAGACAAATGGAAATCTCAGACAAAAACATGATCCTCAAATCCTGCACCCCAAAATATTTGTGAGACGTTCTTGTGAAAACTGGTATTTGATAGTCTTTCGAAGTCATGTCAGTGAACAATAAAACCATCAAGGTTTTATATGGAGTTGGGAATAAAATTTTATCTCTCACTGTTCTCATTGTCCCCAGCAGGCTGCTTTGAAAACTTATCAATGCAGTCAGGCAAAATAATTTCAAACAGCTAAAGGCGAGCAAACGCATCATCCATAAAAATAATACAGAGATCTACCATCGTCTGCACTTCAGCAAACCAGTAACAGATTTCAGAAGAAAGAATACAGGAAATAACCTGAGAGAGAAGCAAAATCAATCACCCATTTCTCACAGCACTGTAAATTTCAAATAAACAAGAGATGTTATAAGAGGTTTTGGGACCTCAAAAGGATTTTGTGGTAGATGCAAACACACCTGAGAAAACAAGAATTAATTAAGGACAGGAAGATTTAGCTCTATAAGAAAAAGGTGAGAGAAAAATTTGTACTCCGGAGCAGAAAGATTTTAATTCTTAATGAAATTTGATAAACTCTGTTTTGATTTCTACATCTGTTAATGGAGTGACAGCCATGTCAAGTTCCTAACCAGGAACTGATTTTTTTGTTTGTTTTTGTTAGATTTACCACTACTAGTATATGTAAATAGACACAGTTAAAGTCACTGATTCAGAAGAGTGCACCATGTACTTTACAGAAGATGTCTCCTGTGATGCAGAATGACTGAGGTTTCTAAGTCTAACAGTCAATACACTGAACTGTAATTCACAGAAATCTTTGTCACACAACTTTTTTTTTTTTTTTTTTAAATCAGCTTTACAAAACAGTCTACAAAATAAAGCACGGCTGAGTAAAACAACAAGTTTTAACTGCAAGTCTCAGTTTCAGTCCTATCTTCTCAAAATTAGGAGTTGAAAAATAGAAGTTATTCAAGTGCACTATTTCAAACTAATGGTGAAATGCAGAGAACAATGCAAAGATACTTCTTCAGGAGTCTCATTAATAAGAAATTTAGCCAGTTCCAGGATTTTATCCATCTATCAGCCAACACAGCTATCAATTACAAGATGAAGTACTTAAGAGGCAGTAGTACAGATTTGAAACCTAGCAAAGCACACTGGGTTTATGAACCAACAGATAAAATCTTTATGGTTCTCCAGCTTCCCATAGTTATGGTACATTAATTATTAGTGTAATGAACACAGACAAATTCAAACAACATCCATAAAATGTTAGGTGTACAAAATTATGGATATCGGCACAATCATTCTAGTATTGTATGTGTATTTTGTGTGCATGTAAGATGGCTGAATTGCAGCTCCTGTAGGACTGCCATTCTGAATTTGCTGGATTTTGTGTTTCTATATTCCCATGTAAAACAAAAAATAAAAAGAATCTGGTATCTGGCCATACCTGGTAGAAAACAAGACAAGTTTATTTACTAAAACAGCTTCTGAGAAATGGCTAGAAAGCAGACTTCATGAAGAAGGTAATTAAGATGGCTAGTGTTCGAAGTCTGGTATATTGACACCATGTCTCATTAAAACATTTTTTTAAGTTGTAAAGCTACAAAAAGAAAGTCAGATTAACATTTACACGTTTCCTAATGGTCAGTGTTGTTGGAAAGAGATGTGTTCATGGACACAATTTGTTCAGATAATATACCCAGCACACTAACTCTTGCTCATAATGAGTCAGAAAGAAAACAAGAAAATATTGAGGGAAAAATAATTCAGAGAACAAGAACATTCCAAACAGCAATAGCCACTAAGAACGCTATAATATATAGCAACAATAAGATTCAGAAAATGTCCTTCTCCTAAAGGATAAAGAAAAAAAAAATTCACTCAGAAACGCATAAAGAAAAGGAACAACAACAGGGAGCTTATTCATCACACTGTAAACAAGCAATGATCATCTCAGGAACAAGATGACTTTCAAAATTAAGAATATAAAAATAGGATGAATTATCAATTTAGCTACAGGATGATCATAAATTAAAAAGTAGTTCCAGGAGTAAGGAAAATACAACACCTGACTGGAATACATATGTGCAGGGTATAAATTAGGACTTTAAATTATTAATTCATATTATGAATCAATTGCATAGACAGAAAGGTGTATGTATAACAACATATAGAATAATGTTCTATGCAAAAGGATCTCTAAGTTACAGAAAACTACATAATTAAAACAACAATGAAAAGAAAACCAGTGCAGGAGAAGTCTATTAGCAGTTGGATCTTGGCCAGATCTAAGGACATTTGGCAGATCTACATTTTCTCTGCAATTTCAATAAATGATAGCACTTAAGAAGAAATGCTATTAATTGAGGATGATGCTAACTGTAACTACCAGTAGAATAAAACATATAATAATGTTTGCTTACTGAGGATATCTGGGAAAGAAAAACCGATAATCTTCTAAGCTGTAAATGGATGAACACTCATATGGGCAAAAAATACAGGAATGAGTACTATAGCTTACCAGGGAAATCCCCTTTGCGGCTGCTTTGGCCAAACTCCTGAAGCTGTGCTTGTTGATTTATCTGCTCCTTCTGCAAATTTTCGTACCAATGGGTGACTTCTGCTCGTAGATCTGCCACCTGATCACTGGGATACATTTCTATAGTCATCTGAAATTAAATACATATTTTGTTTTTTTGAAGTGCACAATGAACTTACTAGAATTTAAGAGCACAGGATGTAGTTGTAAAAGGGCTTTTTAAACTACCTTGTCAGGAAGTCCTGCTGGCTGACATACAATTCTTAATGGTAGTGACTGTTTGTCACTCAGGGCTTTCAAGTGACTGCTGATACCAGTACCTTCAATCTGCCACTGTCTCAGATGATATGCAAACCTTAAGAAGCAGGTAAAAACATTCACAAAGTATTTTTGTCAAAATCTATTTAACACAAACTGTCAGTAAACAATTACAAGAAAAGCAAAACTTGGCCCCTTATTCTCTGTTTTTTTGTTTGTTTGTTTGTTTGTTTCAAAATAAGAGATGATTGGTATTCTCTTTTTTTTTTTTTTTTAAATAAAAATAGATTTCAACAAATGTGAAAAAAGTATTTCTTTTGTGAGGGATGCAGAAATGTGAACCATAACCATACATCTATCTTTATACAAGGACAATGGCCAGTTTTTGTAATTGTTTAAACTTCATAGGTTATCTTTCAAAAATATCCACTGCTGTCCTTACTTTACACAAAGAAAAGTGGAGAAACTATTATTTATAATAGCAATTTTGTAACTCGTAACTCACTCATCATTACTATAAGAGAAATTGAAAGAAATTCTGCATCCAAAAATACGGAAGAAGCTATTTACCTTCTCCTAAAAGCTTCCAGGTGTGTCTTTAGCATTAAGAGTCCTCTTTCAATTATTGTCAGACTTGAGTGAGAATCTTGCTCAAGATTACTAGAAGCTATCATCAGACTCTCCATACACTTGCTAATAAACTCCTGTTCTTTTTCAAGACCAGTTTTACCTGTAATATCAATGTTAAAGTAAATTATATAAGCACAAAATTAAGACTATGCATTTTAATATTAAGAATAAAAGGAGGATAATGTTAGATATTCTTTAGAACATATTAAGCAGAAAAAAAAATAAAATGAAAATTCCTACCATTGATATAGTAAGAGTTGATATACTGGATAGCTGCTCGACTGACATCACCAGACTGTGCTCTTAAAGCAATACCCCAGAACTGGTCCATGCCACACAACTGTTATGACAAAAGGAAAACAAACAGAACATTGCCTTATTATTTTACTGGGAGGAAGGCATTTCTGACTCCCAGATCACTCCCAAATCACTCTTCTGAGAGATTTTATTTTCCTCTTGATCCAAATCCTAGAAGTATCTACTCTGCTCAGGTTCTCATCAATACAAACACCAATTATCGTAAAATCCCACCACTGACAGAAATACGTTCATACTTTGAAGTGTTAGGACAATCGGTTAAAATTCAAAAGAGTGAGTTCTAATTTTTGACAAAGAGGAATGATTTTAAATGAAGCCATAAAATGACAACTATTATTGGTATTCGTTGCAAGAACAGAAATCTTAAATCAATCATTGCCTCAAAACAATTCACAAGAAAATATCCTACTTATCACTTTATTTCTATGACAGTTTCCCGGTAAAAAGAAACTACAGAAGAAAAACTTCTAAAGCGCATCATATGTAAACTGAGGTACATTTTAAAACAAGTTTGTAGTCAGAATGAAATACGCCTAATTCTAAGTAAAGATTTTCATGTAGTCTGAATCTTATTATTTACAGAAGTAAATGTTACAAGCCTATTCTTTAAACACAAGAGCTAACACAGTTCACTTAAGCAAAGAGTATGATAAACTACACCAAGATGCACAGGCAACAGGTATCACTTTCTTCATGGTTTCCTATCTCTGTCTCTAAAGACAAAAGACGTCCAAAGTCATGAAGAAAGGTCGAGATTCTCAGGCCTCTTAGTTCCATTTTACCGTCCCATGTTTGAAACTTTTGAGAGAGATGGTTCTTGGATCTCTTCAAGGCAGAAATCCATACTGCCTCCATCACCACAAGTTGTGACATTAGTGTTTCAAACCAGTAAATAATTTTCAAATCAGTATGTTCTCAAGGTAAATACAGTTGCAGGTAAGTAATTTAATTTTCCCTTTCCCTCAAAAAGAAGAAAAACTTGAGCACACAGTGTAGGCTTACCTCTGAGTTTGAGCCACCATCATATGCACTAGTTGCCAGTCGAGCCAAATTACACAAATGCTGGAAGAGGTTTAGGCCAGTCATACTAATAGTTTCAGGTTTTAGCTGTGGCATCTAAATAAAATATGTTTTAGTATCGAAAAGAATAAAATTCAGTGGTGGAATAGGTAGAAATTACAAATTTCAAATTCAAATAGAGAGAAATTACAAATAAAATTTGTTCTTGCAAAAGATTACTGAATTTTATACACAATATAAATAATCTACTATAATCAGCTCCAACAATCCCCTTTTCTTTACCACTGATTTGTACTGTAATGGTTGAGAGGGAACAAAAATTACTGTTGTAACATTAGTTGCCTAAATTACAACAGCAAGAGAATGTGCTGGCACATATGAAACTTCAGTTCAACAAATTCATACATTTACAAAAAGTACACAAACTGTGTAGAATGCTTAATTTACTGAATAATACAATCTATATTATAGTCTGTTGAAATGAATGGGACCCCTTGTAAAAAGCTCTACTGTGGCACATTCATATTTTCAGCGTATACATGGATGAGATTTAAATGCTACTCCCAAAGCAAAGTCTTTTTTTTTATTCTTTTTTTTTTTTTGGCAGGTAATTGTATATCATTTGGGAAAATATAGTTTTGGTTGGCTTTTTTAATTGAAATGAAGTGCTACACAGCTTTAGATACAACACACAGGCTATATGCGCAGAAGCACTGGAGTAAACATTCTTGTGAAAAGAATTCATGCCAATCCCTTCCCCTAATCTCTCCATGCAGAAAAAAAAAAATAATTTACATGGCAAGTGGGGTCCTCCCAGAGTACTGAAGAGATATACTTCATAGAAATAATTTTAAATATTTTAAACTGTGCTGATATGTAAAGAAACACATTAGAATTACTAAGGTTGTGATTTACTATCTACATACCTTTTCCAAGAAGAGATGCTTGTAAGTCTCCATACCCATAGCATGCTGATCTTTACTTCGTACTTGATTCAAGAACCAGTGTAGTGCATCATCATAACATTCGGAATCTTCTACTAAGCAGTGCCACAATATGTCCACTTGTTCTAAACTCAACCCTAAATTTAGGGAAGCATTTTTAGCTATTTTCATCAAATACATGGCAATATTCTTCAAAACCCAAGAATACACACAGAGAAATCAGGAAAGGCTTTGTCAGGACAAGAAGTTTTCAGAAGCAGCAGAAGAAAAATGCACCTTCTGCCAATGAGGAATCATAGACTTTTCAGAGCTGGCAATTAGTGAGTTTCTGGTTGTTAGTAATGTCCGTTAAAATTGTGTATTTTAAAAATGACATATTTATTTAAAATATCACTGCTTATTAAGAAGTATGCAAGTTTTACCATGAGGTGCTTCTCTGTTAAGTTAACCTAAAATACTTACTGAAATGATCTGGTGATCCTAGAGTTGAAAACACGCATGTCAGGAATTGAAGACGAACCTGAACTTCTGCACTGTGGCTGTATCTAGAATTTAAATTTGTATAAAAAATAAAGTTTATTTAACTTAGCAATATTTTATTTCTTATTGTCCTAACTTTTTTTTCATTAATGCATATGCCCCTCAACAGTGTAATTTTTCATATAAACTTTTTTATGAACTACCAGTCCAGTACATAGCCTAGACTCCAGTTATATACATTAAAGAACCACATCAAGAAAGTGAAATGAGACAACAGTCATTAGTAGATAAGGTGAAGAGTTTAAGATTTTGTGTTTTTTTCTTTTTTCTTTTTCATACAGTCCAATTCAAATGCATTATTTTGTCATTAGCACCTTGCAGAAACCGAACTTATTTTTTCCTTATTTGTTTACAAAAATATTTTCATAACCTATATAAAACTATTGGCATTACTTCCATTTAAAAGCTTAATGGTTAAAGAAGTGGAAGAATGTACTGTCTTGCCTGAATTTAAAGCAGTTCACACCACAGCTTTCAAACCCCTTTGGAGGTAGTTTCTCATTAGAGAAATGTCCAATATAATGGTACATAATGAATTAAAAATATGTCAAAACCTGAAAAATCCAGTCCTCTGGGATTGAGAAGGTAGAAATTCTATCTTTTATTTTTTTAAAAAAACACCTACTTTTTTAGCATACATATTGGAAAGTGGATGAAGGTGTTAAATGAAAGAGTGATTGTAAAGGTCAATGATAACATATTTTGAAACAGAAATACTTGAGTAATAGTTTCATGATATAACAATTTTAAATTAATTCGCATACAAAAATTCCTTGTTTTATCTGTAAAGAAGCATTCAACGTCTAACAAAAATGACACAAGAGTACAAAAGTTGCTGTGTTTTGTTTTGTTTTGTTTTGAAGGAAAAGGAAACTAACATGCGACTACAGTTATAAAGTTTTGCAACTACATTCATAGACTTTTCTCTTTAAGCATGCAATGCCACTACATAAATTATTTACTTAAAATTATCCATCAGAAGCAGCAGCAGCAGAAAAGCAGAAAAGATATGTTTAAAAACATAAAATATCAAACAGTCAGTCTGTTGTCCACTTACAACGTATGTTTGTGTCGTCCTTCCCTGACTGCCTGGATGTAGTGTACCAAATTATCAAAGAAAAGTTTCATCATGTTTAGTTCCTTTTCTGCCCACCTGTTTTATTTCAGAAAGCAAAAAGCATTAGGGCTCGTTTAAAAATGCCAGAAAAGCCACAGGAATTAGACAGCTATCACAGGAAAATACACAAAAATAAATTGAATGTTGCATTTTCCATCTACCATAAATTGAAGTTTTAGTACAGCACTCTCTTCTTTATTTTCATCCATAAGGCTGCATAACAGACTTACGAGGTCAGGCACACAACTGACAGAGAACTTTCCCTTTGCAGCCCATGAAAACTGTTCCTAAAGGCCCTAATTCAGCAAAAACCCATGCCAAAAATCAGAACTGGGTTCATATTTAAATGCCATGTCAAAATGAACAAGAACGATCGCTAATAAGCAGCATAAACTTTCCTAGAAACTCAAGCAGTCCAATTCTCTACAGTTAGATCAACTAGCTTAAGTTGATTGTTCTATCAAGCAATGCTGTGCTACATATTTTCACATTTGTACGGTTTTCTTACAAACCATTTTATTACCGAGCTGCATTTGATATGCAATCAGAACAGAATCGTGCTGATCAAGTTACTGCAACCTTTTACAATATACTATTCCTGGATGTCTAGCACTGTCTGACAAGTCTTCGACAGGGTTTGAGGGGAAACAGTTAAAAGAAAAATTAGTCTTCACCTCATTTATGACAGCAGAGCTTATTAGGATTAAAACTAGGCCTGAATGATAAGACAAATTCATACAACTAGGCCAGATAACAAACATGTTAATCTTAGGTCATTGCTAATTTGGATCATACTAGAAGAACAAGCCTCAAAGCAGTCCTCTCTCTGAATGCCATCACCTCTGTTGGTTTAGTGTGTTTGTGGGAGAGTTTACTTACATTGTTATCCAATGTGTATCATAACTGCTCCCAAACTGTTGAAACGTACCAAATAACTTTGGAAGAAGACGAAGTGAAACTACTACTGATCTAAAGAAAAAAGAAAGAATCACTACAATGTGACCATTACAAAATGAAAATAGTTTTTAAATTACTTTGGGAAGCTCCTGGTCAATGAGCAGATATGCTAACTGAAAGCACTGGAGTACATCTGGGTAAAATTTAATCAGTTTTCTGAATTTGAACTACATATATATCAAAATATTTACGTATCATACCTTACACAAAGAGCTGTTAGACAAGTATCAAAATAAAACAGTATACATTTCACTTACTTAAAGTGAAAGTATTTAAATTTCAAAAGATACATTCTTATTTTTGATGTTCATAATACTTATCTTTTGAAATTTCACCAAAATGGTACTTTTTTTTTCTACAAACAGATGAGACAGCAGAAATAAATCTCAAACTGTCAAAATAGACTCAATATTGCCGTTTTCAAACTGTGCAATCTCACTGTTTTGGCTGGTATTAAAAGTTATCTAATGTCAGGGTACATCTTCATCCTCCAGCTGCTCCTTCATAGAAATTAAATCTCACAACAGACTTGGCGGGTAAGAACTTGTCTGTTTCTCAGTCACTTAAAGGTAAAATCTAAATACTCAGCTCAAAATGCTTATGCTAAGGCACTTGACTTTGAACTCAACTGCTTAAGAAAGACGTGAACCCAAGTTTACTAACTGGTGGGAAGGCAGTAAGCTCTGGCAGAAGGGAGAAAAGACAAATGCACAAGATGGGAAATTCAGGATGCTGACAGAACAGGAAAATGGAACATCAGACACATCCATAGCACTTTTAAAACTACTTTTATACTTCAACTTTTGTCTGTTTTAAATTGGTTTCCTGTAAAATTAAGTAACTGGCATATTCAACTTGGATTTCTTATATGTTGAAAAAAGATGAATGTAAAACCAGATAATTTAAGTTACCTGTTGTTTGCTAAATTTTCTAAGCAGCCTTCAATAAATCTCATTCGAATCTGTCTGTCAGTGAACCAGCATACTAAAGAACAGAGCAGCTTCTCTGCTTCATTTATTAACCCTTCAGAGAGATGAATCTACAGCAAGTAGAAAGAAAGGTCACTGAATAGCATATAATTTATTTTCTTTTAAAAAATATTCTTTTCTTGTATTCAACTTACTGCATCTTCATCCTGGACCAGATCCCACAAAAGGGTATTTCCTTTCTTACAAACATTATCCAAATTAATGTCCGTCACCGCATTGCTATTATATTGATGTTTATGAACTGCTGGTCCTGAACAAAATATAAAGACCGTTATTAAATAAATAGAAAGCATCATCTAACCTGAGTATTATTCCCTCAGTGCATGAAGAACATGCTTTACTTATACATTTGGCTATTTTAAATTGCATACAGTAACATTACAGTTGCAGCTTTTTTCTGCATGTGATTTCTTAAAAAAAGAAAGACAAAACATTATAACCATGCAAGAATTCGACAGGACAGTTAAGGTAATATTTGCATTGCTTTTGGCTAGCTGCAAGTGCAACAAAAACACTACCTAAGAATTGCAGATGCAGGTGCAATTGCTTTTTCATTTAATTAGATTTAATTCATATAAATATATATGTAGTTATACATAATTCTTAGCACTGTGGACTGAAGGGAGGTATCTTTTTAATTACTATGATTGGAAAGTAAAAAGCACATTTCAATAAATTCCTCTCATACTGCATGATATCCTGTATCTAACCAAAAACCAGGAAAAACAAACGCTATTTTTACATATGATAGAGAACTAAGTGCACGATTTTAGAAACTCATCATGTTTTCATGAACAGGGATAGACGTTTTCCTTCTTGTATGTGGTCACAGCTGGCACCATTCATTTATCTACTATTTGATACTGTTTTCATACTGCAGCAAGGTCAAGTAAAAATTTTAGAATGTGTGCAGAACACTGTAATCATTTGCACATTCAAAACTAGGTGTGTCAAAAATAATTTGCCTCATGCTCAAACAGTAATTCGGATCTCTCTATATAATATGTATATATATATATATATATATGTATAATATCTATGGAAAAATGCTGCTGATTTACAAAATATTTTAATACCAAGTTTTTTAAATACATCATTCCAAATTTTCAGTGTCAGGCTGAAATTTTGATTCAGTTTCAGATAACAAGAAATGCTATGCCTGAAGAACAAACACCTAACCGTGTTTCAGGAAAAGATATAAATAGTAGTGGTTTTACTGTCTGCTGGAAGATAGCAAACATGGTTCTCCTGGACCAGTGAAGAAAAATGTCAAACACTTCACTAACCATACCCTCGGTTACATTTAGAAGAAGAATAAAACAGAAAACAAAGCTGCCAAAATAGCATATGGAAAGATATCATAATTCTTACAGAGCATTACAATAGCGTATTAAATTACACCCTGAAGAAAAGTAGATTTGGCAGTGAAAGATAAAATTGCATAAAATGCCCTTTAAGGCAAGTTCCCTCTGATATCAAGTTGTATTTTAACTCATTTTTCAAAAGTTATCCTTTGCATGGCCTATTATGGTTAATTCATTTAAGATGATAAATGTATGAAATCACAGTAAGATCCGCCCACCAGAAGAAAAGTCACATAAGGTTTCAGGGAAAAAAAAATCTCGCGTTTCTGTAGCACTTTTCTCTTAATTTAAATTAACTGATTTGAAAAAAAAAACATTTCTTAGGCTTCTTAGTGCCTTTGTTTTAATTTGTATTAAAAGCTCCAGTATTTTATTTATTTATTTTTAAAGATTAACACAGTTACATATAATGTGATACAAAATGAATCCCTTGGAAATGAATTACTTGAAACAGTAAAATCTCAGTAGTTAGTGACTGTGGTTTCTTTGGACAAGTACTTACTTAGATACAACTTCACAGTTAAAGTAATTTGATTATTCAATTTATTATTATTTATTTAATCTTCTATTGAAGAATACTTTAAAATTACAGGAAACTGAGTTAGAAGTAGGGACAATGTTTTTCTGCTTTCTTTTTATTACTGTTACCTTGAGTAAGATGTTCATGATAGATAGAGGCGAGGTTAGGAAGATGCTGCTGGAGATGGGATGTTAGCTCAGCATGTGAATTAATCTGTACAAGCTCTTCTTCACAGCCAGACTCTTCCCCATCAAAATCTGCCATATTTTTCTCTGATTTTGCACTGACTTGAGAACTACTGCAACTGACATCATCTGCACTTAACATGTCATCAACCATATGTCTGTAAAAGAGTAACATTAGAACAGATAATATCAAAGAAAGCCTTTCTTACAGCGGACTAATTTGATAAATGAGAATTAAAGCCTTTACTTGAAGACAACTGAAGCATTACAATGTAGTCAAGTTATTCAATGAGTAGTTTATACATGTGTTTCAATACACAGCTAATGTAATCCAAGTAAACAGACACCTCTGTAAGCTAAAGTCAGGCTGAAGCATTTGTCTAAACAACAGACCTTTATATAAATTTGAAAAACAATTATAGATAAATTGAAGGTCTCACTATCATGATAACTGTACTGACTTCTTTAAGCTAAATAACAGCATTTTACAAAGCAACATTAACACACTTAAATATTGTCATACTTATGCAATCTAAAAACTTTATTTAACAAAAAAGACTTTAATCACATTAACCAAACAGATAACTGTATAACTACTTGAGATAACTATCTGTCAGAAAAAAAATATCCCAAGTATAGCAAAACATCAACACAAATTTCTGATCAAACCGAGTATTTTGCCACCAGTTTTATTTTGGTTACAGGAGGAATGAGGAGACATGTCAAGCTACCTACCCATCATGGTGATGGTGGTGGTGGTGGTGGTGGTGGTGATGCTGTGGACCAATGAATTGCCGACAGTTAAATAATTCATTTCCAATAGTTTCCCCCAGAAAGTCCCCTGTATGAGTTATACAAGAATCTTGAGACCCTTGTGAAATGTGAGCAGTGCTCATTTCCCCTGCCATGTCATGCTCTGCATCCTCAGCATGGGAACAGGCATCTAGCATTCTAATTCGATTATCCACTGGTGTCACAGAGTCAGTATTAAAAACATGGTCCTTTCCTGCCCCATTATTTGCACCACTCCTCTCCGATGCCCCTTGTGAATCTCCCAGACAAATGCCTGTTTGTGATTCCAGTTTCCTGCTCCGTAGATCTGTGCTCCTACTGCTTTTTTGGGGATTATGACTCCTATCTTCTTCCTCTTCATCCTCCTCCTCTTTGAGAGCTTCAATATCTGCAATGTCTTCAGATTGCACTTCACTGCCAGGACTTCCAGCAGACTGGCTTGCATGACTCGAGTTGGCCTCATTACTGGATCCATCGCTGTGGCCACTGCTGCTGCCAGGACCACTACTGCCATCTTCACCGCTGTTTGCTGTCTCATCAGAGCTTCCTTGCATCGACTCCTGGAATTTATTTTTTTTAAGATTGGAGGAAAAATAAAACACCATTGAAAATGCATAATGAACATCATCATCATCCAAATGCCATCCTTTGTTTACAAGGAAATGTGTCAGAGATACAAGTTTTCATTCACTTTTTCTCAGTTTGGTTGTCAGTAACAAAACACTCAGAGAAAGATACAGATTTAAGAATTTAAGTTTTGTATTACCTTAATGATAACAGACATACTCTTTGCACGTAAACAGACAAAGTGATACTGTGACACACGAACAATAGATAATGGAATCCCTTCCTTACAAGATTAATCTCACTTAAATACAATTAAAAACAGGAATTCCCTCGACACCCTCCTTTTTTTTTTTTTTTTTTTTAACAGTGCACATGCTCATAGGCAAGGTACAATACAATCTGTACAAACAATGCAGAAAAGAAGTAAAGATTCTAGCTCTCCACTGTCCTGCTGCAGATAAGCATGCATATTATGTACCTGTTCAACTTTTGAAACCATTATGGAAAAAAAAAATCCATACCTAATATCAAGCAACTCAGTAACAAAATTCACAGACTAAGATTTGCACTCTTACCTCTGTATCTGAAAGTCGCTGCTGTACATGTTTTGTTCTGTTAATAAGCTGTTCTTCCATTTCAATATCACTGCCTCCACTCTGATGGGTGTCACTGTTGTCACTACTCTGAGGGCTAGCTGCTGGTGACCCTAATTCAAAATGACATTTCCCAGTTACTTTGTGCTACATGTTAATTGGAATGTAACAGCATTATATACATCTGCCTCATAAATCTCACTTGTTACATGAATCTGCTCAACTGCATTCTAACTGTGAACAGTTGAACAAGGGACGCAACTCAAACAACCCAAATACTTCAAAACTATTTTTATTAAATACTGTTCATTGTACAATAAAATTTGTGTTCTGATGTCTCTTTGTGCCAGTATCTAACACAGATAAATCAATTTGCTAGGTTCTATAATAAACATCATTTTCATTTAACACTCATAAAAAGCTCAACTCTCATAAATAACCTCAATATGAGCTAGCAATGTGTGCCTGCAGCCCAGAAAGTCAACCATATCCTGGGCTGCATCAAAAGAAGCATGGCCAGCAAGCTGAGGGAGGTGATTCTTCCCCTCTGCTCTTGTAAGACCTCACCTGAATTCTGCATTTAGCTCTGGGGCAGAGGTTTGAAATTAGATGATCTTTAAGGTCCCTTCCAACCCAAAACATTCTGTGATTCTATGAAAATATAACTTCAAACTTGTACTAGTTTTTTCTCTATAAAAATATTATAATATCAGATCAGTTTGTGGTGTACTTCTAAAACTATACTTACAAGGTGAAGGGGCTGCTCTTCTGAGCTCTTCTTCTTCTGAAGGAAAAAAGCAGGATGGAAAAACAGGTGACTAAAAATCTTTTTGCCAGCATATAGTTGTCCGTGATTCATAAAAATCAGCAGTAAGAAAAGGAAGGGGAACTACAGTATAATGGCTTGGCAGCACCTTTAGTAATGACCATGGGGAAATACACAGTTAAGTCCAAAACAAAATAGAAATAGCATGTAATACCATAAACAGGGTAAAAATTAGATACAGTTTGTAAGATATGTATCTATAAAATTATAATGTTCATCAGAACAGAAATAGTTAACTGATCAGTAATAGAACATCCTTTGAATGAAAGTAAAAACAAAAAATACATATATACTAATTTATACAAAGAGAACTGTTCTGAAACATAAGGCTTTCCAAACTCATTCACAGTTTTAGTGCTTTCATCCTTAGGCTGCTTTATTTCACATTCTGTTTGAAAAATATGCCAGCATGACACCCTTCATTTAAAAATGAAGTATTTTTAAATATTTCAAGGAAAAGGTTCTATACAGCCTTATTGTCCAAAGTCAACAAGGAGACTACGAAAATTAAAAATTTAGCTATCATATTAATTGGAAAAAATACGTACCTTTTTTGTTTCCCATTGGTAGATTAGTACTGAGTAAAGATGCAAAAGAGCTTTGTTTTGACAGCTGAGCCTTAGCTGCTAGTGCATTATTCCACAATGCTTTTATAAGCATTGATGCCAAATACAATGTCTGTGAACAAAGGCAGAAAACAGTGCCATGAAGAAGCAGTGGGTTTTGTTTGCAAATGTACACTGCTAATATTTCTGTGTGCCAATACTACAGTTCATCAAAATAAATGCATCAAAATAAACAAATGCACAAAATGAAGAAGTATTGTGTGGAACACTTACTAACTTCAGAAATAATATTAAAATACTCCAATGGTGGTTATTCAGTTCTTCAAAGCCTCCAAAAGAGATTGTAATTCCAAAGCCAGAATGGCCTACTTGAAGAAACATTGCAATTTTACTTATGTTCCTCTCTTATGCACTAGTGAATACTACTTGCATGCAGTCCTTTAGAAAGGCAAACATGTAACAATGAATATGCTAAAATAATTCCTTGCAGTGATTTTGTTCATCTTTACCTGTTCAGTGTGAGCACTTGGATGAAGAGTTGAAACTAGGTTAAGAAGATGCCTAAGTGGGACAGGGTCCAAGTTTTTGATCAACGAAGGAAATAAATCGTGGATGTAACGACTGCAATGCTTCAGCTGCAAAGTACCAACAAACAGAAAATAATAAGAACAGTAAAATAGTTAGTTATAACAGTTTCCTTGATAAAAAGATGGATAAAATTGCAGCAATTATGCATCACCTTTCCACAAAATATGAGGAAACATTTGTCCAATAATTCTAAACTACATCAGATTTGCAATTTTGATTCAACTGAATTTTTACATTCAAAAGCAGGCAAGTTTAGTAAAATCATGTTACACCTACCACATATTTTCTTTAGTTCCAGTTCTAGGAGATTTGATGAAAATAACTAAAGTTAAGTTTGCATTTTAATGTAAATAAAACACCTTGAATATTACAGAAGTTTAGATATCTACTTCAATCCAGAGAAGAGAATTTTTTGTCAAAAAGCTAGCA
This sequence comes from Oxyura jamaicensis, assembly GCF_011077185.1. Classification (NCBI taxonomy): domain Eukaryota; kingdom Metazoa; phylum Chordata; class Aves; order Anseriformes; family Anatidae; genus Oxyura; species Oxyura jamaicensis. The sequence continues at coordinate 4,427,465 of NC_048895.1, forward strand.
AAAAAAAATGAAATACAAATACTTTTAAGGCCTTCTGTTACTCTAAAGATCACCCTTTTAAACAACATCAGAGCTTTAAACCCTTTACAGGAAGTAATCTGGACGTACTTAATTCTGATATTGAACATGTATTTTGAAAATATCCATATGTTAAAATAAGCATGCAAACTGTAAAAGAAAATATCACATTTGATAATCATCTTAAGTTCTGAAAGTAGTATAGAAGAGAAAAACTTAGAGCTCTAACACTAGTGTGAATTACTGTGGTGTGAGAACATCAAAGAAGATAAATGATCACTTTAAAAATATAACTGAAGTAATTATTAATCTGATACAGAAAATATTTGGAGCCTGTCAGAGTGAATGCTATTAAGATGAGCATTTATTAACATTCCTGCTGCATTTCATAATGGCAATGGACTACAAAGTTTTCAGTATGTTTACAGTAGTATTTGAATGAAACAAATTAGAGACAAACACCATTGAACACAGGAAAAATGAAAGCTTTCAAACTGTAACTTGTTTAAAAGTCTGTTCCCTACACCTATTTAAAAAGACCAATTTTATTTCGCTGACTTTCATTTTGAGTGTAATTTTTCTGGAAAACTGACATTGAAACCTTGAGGTTTCTTTCTTTCCCAATGTGGGCCTGTTTCTGTTTTATTTGTTTTAATGCATGATAAAATGCTGAATGAAACCATGGAAAACACTTCCACAGCAGGAAATCAAAATACCTACTGTATTCAAATTTTCTAAAGAAAAAAGTACATAAACTAAAATAAAGAGTGTCACAAATACACATTCAGATTAGTAAACAAATATATTTTTCTGAAGGAAAAAAGCGTATTAGAGTTTCCAGGTTTACCATGTGAAAAATAAAATCTTTGTGTATTCTGTAGACATCACCACCAGCACTGAAGCACAACTATGAACTTCACTGCTGTAATTTTCACTACCTTGTTCCCACCAACACTAAGCGAAGCGGAATCTACACTACATGGGAGCAAAGCAAACTACCACAACAGTAAAAAAATCACATCTACCTTAGAATCTCCATCCCTATTCTTAGTGAAAACACCATGTCTGCAATAAGCAACTTCATTTGTTACACGCACAGAAGTAGCTTAGGAGAATTTTGCAACTAATGAAACAATTTGTGTCAATTACTAAGATCTAAATTTGGTGAGCTAAACACTAAGACAAACACAGAATAAAATGCAAGAAACTCAACTTATGAATGTAAAACAAAATTAACTTGCCATTTTCTGAGTTGTTTTGTACCACTCCTGCACTTATATTTAAAAAATACAGTATATACCTGTGCTGCAGCCCAAATACAGTCTATATGTTGAGTACTGAGTCTCCCTTCAGCTGCGAGAAAATTCAGAATCACTTGGCACTGTTTGATGATCTGCAAAGTGAGAACATATTGAGGAAAGATTTACTAGAACAAGAAGTCACTCCTCCGCGTTTATAGTAAAAATAATAGGAATAATTTTATACAAACCTCAATATGTAAATTTGGTCCAAAAATGTGCTCAACTACATTGTTGCTGATAAGCCAGTCTGCAAGCTCTTTTGCAATTGACCTAGAGATGAAAAAGGAGTGGAAATATATGTAAAATTGTATTTCTATAATGCATATACAGCACTTTTCCCTAGTACAGCACGTATTTCAAATTAATTCCAATTGATACCTGTAATTGTGGTAAACATACCCAAACTTTTTGGAACACACAGCATTCAGTCATTTAAATGTTCTCTGTATTTTTTTGTTCAAATGGAAGACAAATGCCAAACATCAGTTCCCACTTATCCCTCTGGATTGTTAGCAAACATGTAAACAACAATACTACGATAGTTTTTTTTTTAATTGAATACAGTTCAACAGACCACCTGCAGACCACTTTCAGAGACCTCAGAGGTATGATTTGATAAACACTGCTATTTGACCCGAGTTTATCATGAAATCACAAAACAACTATTGAGTTTGCAAATGCAGCAAAAGCTGAGAGTGATGGAAATTATTTTATAGGAAAAGCACTCCAATATTTTTAATTCTCTTGAGCAAATAACAATTCATATAGTTTTAAAAACTTACGTGTTACGTGCTCATACTCACTCACAAGTAGTGTACAGATACTTCGAAATTTTAATTTTGTTTCAGCCACAGCAGTAAGGGAAATTCACCTACTGCCAAATCCATAACCAAACATTCAAACAGAGCAGGACAAGGAACTGAATTTTCCAAAATAAAAGTTGAACTTCCAGAAATAGCTGCCCTGTCTGGAAACTAGTGCATAAGCTCCTTTTTATTCCTTCCTTTCAAGCGAACGTTTGTTTATCCAGATTTTGGCACCAGAAGAATTAGAGGACATTTCAGCATTTAAAGCACAGCCTCTAGTTTAAATGGTCCTGGAATAAAAGTGCTCTGTTTCACAAGGAGGAGAGGAGGGGAGGGAGGGGGTGTCTTAGAGGACTACAGGAAGAATATTTTTACCACGACTAACTGTGCAGCATTTATGGTCACTATTATAGTCAGGATTGCCAGTCTTTATTATTCACAATAAGAAAACACGATTCTTTAGGTAAAAAGGGATTGCCTTTGTAAGTTATCCAAACAGAATTCACTTTTTCGGGGCACAATGCAAGTTCTACAGTTCTTTTAAATTGCTTGATCACTATGGATGAACTCAAGAGCAAAGTTCCTATTACTCAACACCATTCCTATATTGTCTACTTCTATTCTGATTCCAGGACATGGGGAATCAAATGTTCTTATTTAAAAAAGGTAAGGTCCCCAACAGTTAAGAAGTAACTGGTTTGCAAGACCTAACAATTTACCAACAGTATCATTTATGACCTGATAATAAGTAAGTTCTCATACTGTAAAGTCAGCATGGGTATCTGCTCAAAAAGGATGAAAAAGGTAAGCCAGGTCTGTTCCACAAAATCAAGATCTATTTCACCTCCTACAGCCTCATTAAAAAAAAAAAAAAAAAAAAAAAAAAGGAAAAAATAACTACTACCCCCAGCACTTCCAAGACACCCACTCCAAACCAAACTTTGGAGTACACATTTACGTCCTCATTCAGAACTTGAATTTCTAACAAAATCTGAAGAAACACATTTTCACGTGGGTGTAGTGATCTTGCAGATTTTACAGCTGAAGTTGTTATTCATTTGACTATATACCACCAGTCTCCTTTAGACACCAAAATGGCTTTAAACAATGCTCTTATCCATCTGCCTCCATGCAGAAATTACCATAGTGGCACTGTCCCTGTAGGGAGTTTTTCAGAGTGCTGGTAGACTTTGTATCAATTGCAATGTCGGGATGAAAACAGAGTGCTCACAGATAGATTTATTTACAAGAAGTGAGCAACCAGTTTAGTTTCTTTGTGAAGGAAAATGTTCTTTCCTCTGTTTCATATACAGTCTTCGTGGTAGCAGAGCCAACCACCATAAGGATTACATTACGTTCTGGGAAGTAATAAACCTGTAGTGTATAAGCAGTCATAAAGAGCTGTGACGGAATCCAACATCAAATATTAGAATTTGTCTTAAATTATGATTTCCCAACCCATAGTCCTGAAAGCTGAACTGAGCTTGCAATAACATTCCCTCACTTACAACCTGTTTACCCCCAGCTCATTCTTCTTGCCTGATATTGCTTTCCCCTGCTGTAGGCAGTAGGGCTCCTGCTACGTGACCACCATGTAGCCAGAAAGCATCCAAGTTTGCGTTTTGCTCATAGAAAAGGTACAGATCTGGCCACAGATCTGGCACAGAGCATACCCCCCCTGGATGCAGGAGACCTGAATGGAAGCATTTCTGGGTATGTGAAAAAAGTCATCTTCATAAGAGGCAACAATGTTAACACCAGTCATAAGCCAATTTAAACCAATTTAAGTCTTAATTTTGTTCCAGGACCACTTAGTTTCTACTTGGATCTGAATTTTCCAACCTGTATCTTTGAGAACTGATCCTACATAAATGCTTCTAGATTCAGCACACATTGCCAATACGAAAGGACTCACTGCTCTGCATCTATTTAAGCTGAATACTCCTGCTAATGGCATAATGTCCATTAGACGTTGTATCCAGAGTTGTATGTTGCATTTTGGCTACTCCAAAAGAAAGAATAAAAACTTCCATGCAGGGTGAGCTCCTACATATTTTATTAAATGCATATGACAATTCTTTATCTCTAATCTGCAACATTTTTTCTTTTGAGAAATAATGGATCATTCATTTGAAGGGGTACCTTTTTTAACACGTCTTCTCAAAGGCAGAAAATTTCCTTATTTTACTAGAGAGCTAGACTGCGCTAAAATGACATCTCAGATTTCTGAAAGTAAACATATAGATTTATTGAGGATGACCAAGAACAAGAGCAGCCTTGTGAAAGACAGAATGGAGCTTTTGTGTTTCCCTGCAAGAATTGTTCCTACAATAAAGTTTTGCTGAAAGCACACCAATCACTAAATATACTGGGTTTTTGAATGACAAAGCTACTACCAGCACTAACTATTTTGTTCTCTGCTATACTGAGAAATATATTCATGAAAGCAGAATCAAGCATTTACCAAGAAAAGCTCATTTCAGTGTAAATGTTGTATGTCAGACTTCCTGAACACTTCCTTTTCAGGAAAGGTTTTTTTATCTAGTGGTTTTCCTCAATTTGTTTCCTCACCTTCAAACAGAGTGAACATCTCAACTCACAAGCAGCTTCAGAACTTCACACAAACAAAAAAAGCAGGGCAACCCAGAATTACTTTTTACTAAAAGAATTAAAGCATAATCTCCTGTATTTTTCAACATGGTTTTATTTCGGTTTCCAGCTATGTTAAATTCCTTTCATGTAAGTCTGTATTCTTCAAAATTCAGATGTACTTTTCAGAGTGATTTGCAAACTACTGTATGACTATTACTATACAATAACTCTATGAGTCAGGCAACTTAGCAGGAACTAAATTTTCAGTAAAAAGATGCTCAAATTTTCTTCTAAAAAAGATCTTGAAAAGGTTTTAGAAAAATTTTCCTCTTCATGCAGAGGTAAACAGTGAAAGACACACATTATGATCACGGTATAGATCTACTTTTCCCTCTAAAATGGAAGTAGCAGAACAAAGAACTGTTCTACAGGTAATATATCTAAGTCCTAGAGACTTTAACAGTGAGAACACTCACCTTGATGATAACATATATCAGATATTTTTCATGGATTTAGTAACTGAGATAGCAAAAGAAAAAGTCATTGAAAGGACTGGATACCCCCCCGTGTGTGTGTTGTTGGGAAGGGGAGAAGGGGAGAATGAAAAAGTGAAGGTAGCAGCCACTCCAGTTTAATTGGCTAAATCCTTTTCATGCTGGAAATCTACACAACGTATTAAGGTAGATGGTCTCCAGACTTCATTAATTTCTCCCTACACTTTTCATAGAATTCATAGTCAATTCATGTCTTTCAAAACTACCTGGTTTAGATCCAAGAAGTTAAACTTAAGCATTTTTGACATTAGTTTCCCCAGGCATTCCATGAGACTTTGGGAGAGGAAGCAATGGATGTTTGTGAACTGCATTTATGTCAGGTGAGTATTAGAGCCTGAATTCCATTCATTACTGTAAATAAAACTATCCAGAAGGAAACTACAGTGTGCACATTTTCCTGGTAGCTCAAAGAATGCCTCCCTAAAGGAGGACTGGGTTAAAGTCCTAGAAACATTTTAATCTAAGACTGTGGCGCAATACTTGGTAGCCACATGATCACCCAGATCCAGGAAACAATCCCACAGCAAAATAACCCCCCAAAATAAAACCTTTTTTATCCAGCCAGTCAATTCCCAGCACAATTCACCATGAAGCTACAAAAACACACTAGTTCTGTACTGGATGGAATGCAACAGCAAGTCAGCAATGTCACTGAAAAAAATAACATAAAACCTTAAACAAAACATGTAGCAATAGAACGAGCACCTTGCAAAGGATGAACACTAACATTTCTTGACTAAGTCACTGAAATAGCATCTACAACAATAACTACACACGGGAAGCACTGATCTTAATTATATAGGATCAGAAATATAAAGAGGATAACAACACACACCTTCCAAAAAACATTCATACACGTGGTTTTGTTTACCATCCTGCACTCTCCTATTTGACACTCCACAGGCTCCAAAAACAACAATCAGACAACACCTTGCATATTTGTTGAACTGCTACATATGCCACTAGATAGCTGTACGCCACTAGAAAGAAACATTAGTGTTTCTAAAACTGTTTTTTCATGATTAGTGTTTCAAAAAATACTGCACTTTTTTCAGAGAAAATCTGAGAAGGTCTCTGGAATATGGAAACAGAGGGAGGGAAAGGGATGTTTAAATCATGTTGCCCTAAATTCGGTTGGTGAGCCTAGGTAAAATATGAGAAAGCAAGACTTAACACAGGCTAAGAAAACAGTAGTGAAGGGGAAAAAAAATCACAAAACTCGCAGTTTAATATCTCAATATATGAGGAAAGAGAGGGAAGAGAAAGAAGAAAGCCTAGATCTTTTTGTTCACAGGTGAAAGAAATTTTGGACACCTGAAATTACTTTGTAGAAAGCTTTTAAGCGAGGGCAGTCAGGTTTTCAAATGAAGAGGGAGGTCATCTCAGCATCAACCTGAATCCTGAAACCCAAATACTTGGCTGCCTGCCAAGTGCAACGCACAACAAAATCTCTCTTTATACCTGTTATTTTCACAGACCGGCAGTCTCCTCATTAAAGAAAAAAGAATAGGTCTTCTTCTTATGGTCTAAATAGCACAAAAAAATCTTTCCGTCTATGAAAGGAATGATCATTTTTCACTAACTGACATCGGGAAAATAGTTTTAGGAATCCCTATTCAAAGACCTGAAGACTCTTCTGTTCAATCTCATTATTTTTAGCTTCAGTAGATTTCATACTCTTCAGTACCTTAGATAGTGCTGTGATGCCAAACTTAAGAGCCAGGAACAGCTAAATTAAAGGTATCTCTCTGTGTGATAGTATGAAGCTGAGCCCTAAGACACTGCACAGAACTGGACAATATGCCTACTAAGTCAGCACAAACCCTCACTCTGCAGAAGACGGTCAAGTAAACTAAATCTCAAAAGACATGCAAATACCTACAGCTAGAGAAAAGATTTCCCTATCTTAGCTTTCTGCTGCTTTCAAGTGAAAGTTGTGAAATCCAATGTTTTTCCTAGACAGAAAATGCTTTAGCTGCCTTTCCACAGAAAAATTTGCAACCCATGCAGATAAAAGTGGGAAGCTACTGTTGCAAAACATTTGCTAAAAAATTCTGATGATACTTCTAAACAAAAGGGAAGAGCTAGAACTAACTCATAGCTCTTTTAGAAAAAATACAAAAAGATACCTCCCGCAAACCCACCTTATCAAGATACAGAAGCAGAAATCCCAAAGGTTGACAGTTCCAAATGCATCTGGAAAAGTCAAAACACATAATGGGGATGACCAGACATAATGGAAAGCATCTTCCTTTGACAAACCTGCAGAGGCTACAAAGGTACAAAACAAATCTTAGACTTCCTTTCTCCTTTGACTAAGTAAAAAAAAAAAAAAAAAAAAAAAAAAAAAGGAATGAAAAGCTTTCCTTTTGCTGCTCATTCAATCACTGCCAGCTCTGTAAGTGTTTTCTGATCCAAAAATTTCTCATGAAGAGAGTCTCTAATGAGAAGGAAGCTTTGTACTGCAGCTTGTTCAAACTGCAGAAGTAAGACATGTTCCCCATCCTTCTGCACCAGCCTTTTGCAATTATTTGGCCAGCAAAATACCATGATAAGTGATTGCAAAAGACATGTGAAGACAAGCAGCAACACTTGATATTGATTTGTTCCCAACTTTTCAGGTAAAACATCAGAATGACTGGAATTCAGATTAAAAAAATCACATGCTACAAAAGTGCAAAAGGTCTTCTGTTCGTGATGCATTCCTTTCAAATGACAGGCTGTTTACAGATGCCCTTGCCAAGAAAGTAATATCTCAAATGAGAACTTGACTATTTCCTTCAGCTTTAAGATAACTCTGATCTTTTTGCATAGTACATCTGCTCTACTACAGGGAAATTAAAGCACCTTGCTACTGTTTTCCTTGTTAGCGTTCCTTAATTAGTTACTACTTGTTAAAAACAATTTCATTCACACTGTACTTCAGAAGATAAAACTAACCAAGAATCACCCCAGTTTCAGATTTTCAACATAAAAGAAGGATGGGAAAAAATGGCTAAAACTGAGATTTGCCTGTCCCACTGTAACGATACACCACAACTGGCAGTACAATACTGAAAATACCACAGCCAACCAAGCCACCTCACATATTCAATGTAGTTCTTAAAATGCTCATTTTGCATAGCCTAAAAGCTAGTTATACTCCTCTAATATTTACTTCTACTGCTACACGACTAGTGGCTTTGGAAAAAAAAACACTCCTCGCAGGACACAAATAACAATCTTTGTTAGTAATGCAAATCTTTGGAAGTGTACGTGAGCTTAATGAAATTACATTCAGGTCTCACCAGGTCATAAGATATTTCCATCATACTTGCAGAGAATTATTTTTTGTTTCTTTTTGTTTTTCTGACCCTATGTATCAAAATTAACTTTTAAATTAATGGATAGCATGGACTCATGCTCACCTATTGACTTAATGATGAATGACATGAAAAAATTTATTTGAAGCAGTTAATTGTTTTGTATTCTCAAGGTATTTTCCTATTTTTATGGAAGCAAAAATGTCCTACATTCTGATTCTTTATATTAAAAATATCATCCTATTACCACTTTAAACATTCAAGTTGCTATTTACATGAAATCTACGGCATTGTGCTCTTGACTGCTGCTACATTTGAACAAGCAGGTGTTAAAGAAAACCATCTATAGTAGAACTACCCACATAAAAAGCAAGCCAACTGCTGCTGTAACAGGAGAATGTGTCTCCAGTGAGACAGATAATGCGCATGGATACAACCCCCAAGATAAATATAAAGAGTATATCACAAATAAAATCCTAGGTATCCTTTAAATAATTTGCCGATTATTTCAAAAGAATGGTTATTTCAACTTCCTAAAGACATAATTTTGTCTAAATCTTAAGCAGTTCTAGCATTAATTTTAGAGTTGTTACAAAAATAATACATTTCCTCATTGGAATACAATCCCACACATGAAACTTCACAAAGATTTATAGGAGTCTTCTTTAGAATTGTTAAACACACCTGAATTACACAAACATGGATTTTGAAGAAAAACAACAAACAGTTCTAAAAGCACAGCCTCAGAGAATTCATGGAAAACTAATAACGGGGATAGGCGCCAGTGATGGCCAAACAAGCCTTATTTAACCAAGTAATTAGGAGCATTGTGATGATGGCAAAAATACTACTTGCATATGAGTTAGCTAGTTCTTATTTATACATGATAACTGTTGTGTTTATTATTTCATGATCTACATTTTCCTAAAGGTTACTTTATCTATTACCTTTTAAAAAACAGTAAAAAATATATATATTTAGAAATATTTTGAAGTAACCATTTAAAACCTTTTATTACACCCTGATTAGAGTATTTCTGATAACACCCCAGATTATCACTACTCCCCACTGGGTTAAATCCATAACAATACAGAAGAACCACAATCAGACAGATCACTTACAGTATTCATAATAATGTTCCTACTTACGTTTCTGTGTCTGAAACTAATGACTCATTATTACACACATCATTGAAGGTATGAAGTTGATTCTATAGTTAGAAAAAGGAAGAAAAAATTAAAATTTTATCTAAATATTTTGCAACGTAGTTCTCTTTAATAAGTAATATTAGTGACAATAAACATTTTTTCTAATACTTTCAATGTTTTTAAATACAACTCTTTGACAAAAATTGAAACAACAGGCATTCTAGTAGGCAAGAAGGATTTTTTTTTGTTTTTTTTTAAATCAACCTTTCTTTCATTAAAACAATTAAATGATGTTAGGAAACTCTGCCCTCTACAGAAATCAAAGCAAGGCATCTAGCAGTAACTCTGCACACAGGTTTTTACGAGACATGAAACTCACACTCCGCAAAGTAATGAGTAAGGTTGAGTCCCCCATTATTGTACTGTAAAGCTTACTACAACAGCAAGGATTTCAATACTGATAATGTGATGAAAGAAAGCCTACAAAATTAGAGAGTGAAAATTACAAAAGACTGTATATATAATGAAACTTTTTTCACTATGTCACAAAGAAATGAAAAGCCTGTTAAAGGATTACATCTTACACACTAATCATCCCATGTTTACACAACACCTTAGCAATTCATGAACCCCAGATTTTTGTGGTTGTATACTAATTGGAATTTTGTTTAGGTTGCCAAAATTACTTGTTAATATCCTTGAAAGTTCAAGATTTTGAAAAGCTGTAGGTGATAGTGGTTGTGTAATATGAGACAGAATAGCTTGTGGGGATTGCATCACCATTTATTAAAGTAAAAAAAGTTGTCTTTAAAAGTGAGAGATGTTTATCATCATTTGAAACTTAGGTCAAAGCAGCATGAGAAATTTGGACCGTTACAATACCTGAAGGTTATGATGGAGGAGAGTGAGAGTAAACTAGGAGTACCGGGAATTTTAAAATAAAAGCTACACACAAATTTTATTCACATTTTGTTGAAACTACAGGACCTAAATTTTAAAAAACATTTAAAAAATTGTTATGCACCTTTAAACATTTAGAATTTCTCTAGTATTTGGAAAGGCTTTTCACTTTCTCTGGAGATGTGCTCTCAAAAGACCATGAAACTGTTATAACTCTCTACTATGCAACTTGGCATAATTGGCTGAAATCACACTGGTTTTCTTCCAGATCTGTAAGCCTAAGGGGTCTTTATAGAAAATCCTAATTTCAACCCTCAGAACGAACTTTCCAGATACATAGATGACTGTTACCAATTCTTTACATGCATATGATATTTTTAAACGTTTAAAATTACATAATGAAACTTATTGGTAATCTTGTCATCAAAAACATTAAAGACACAGGAATGAAGTTTTTGAAATTCAAATTAAAGTTGTTGCCTAACTTCTTCAAAAAAGTTATTTGTTTCTTTCTTGAAACAACTCAAGTTCACGTGCTCTACAATTCTGCTGAGTTAATCTCCTTCAGACTGTAGAGAAAGATTTATTTGTGCCTAACCTCAACAATTTTAAAGTGAAAAAATGTTTTTGAAGAAGTAAAATTGAAAATGAATTAAAATTAGTGAGACACGAGAGCCTGATTACACCATTATTATAGATAAGCTATTAATAGATTTTTTCAGATGAAATACATTTAGGAGTGGAAAAATACATGAACAGAACGTAATGAACAAATTGTTATGGCTGATTAGAATTGGGTCAAATAAAGAAGTGAAAGGTCACTGGTATTTCTGAAGACTCACACCCCATCTGAAAATGTTTTCAAAGGTATCAAAAAGTGAAAGAGTATCAAAGTATGACCATTATCGATTTTAAATCTGTGGTTGTGTGTTGATCCAAACTTCCAATACAAAATCCTTGTCCAAGAGAATTTTGATGAAAGCTTTTCTTTTTCATATTTGCAGGTTCAAATAATTTATACAACTAGTCTTAGATTACTGGCACAACAGTGCAATACAAAGTACCTGAGGGATAGTGCCGCACCACCTTAGCCTCACCCACCTCCAAACCTTTTTTTGACTTCATTTAGTTACTATGAAATGCCAAAGAGAGTAACATACTCTTACAATTCTGCAAGATATATGAAAGATTGCAAGAAAACAAAGAGGCATCTGCCCAGACACTCCTTAATCTAACACAAACGTGTTAGTTACAAAGTACAACAGCGGAATGAAGTTTTCAGAAAAGAACAAAAAGGAATCTCCCTAGCTACTCTTGTCTCAAGACCCAGGCATCAAAAGAAATTGCACTTTCTACATAGGAAATTAATGCATGAAGAATGAACATGCAGTGTGCAAGTTTGTACTGAATTTATTCTGGGAAAACCCTACAATGTTACCTTTGTATTTTCACTAATTCACAGAAATAAAAATGTGTTGTAAACCTGGAAAACAAGGATGCCCAGATCAGTTATGAGAATTCATTTTCACATATTTAAGTTCATCTGTAACTGGAAGGACATGAAAAAAAAGAGTCCTATCTGTGATGCAATAGTAAAGAGAGAAGAGGGTATTTTGGAACTGAACCACCTCAACTGATGGATGACTGGGAGATGAAATTGAAAAGAACCAAGGCAACAAAAATAAAAGTCCAGGTATATCTTGGTTTACACTTTGCTGTAGTTTTCTGTAGCTATTTCCAACTTGATATTCAACCAGTCAAGCTTCCACTTTGCTAAAATTAACCTACATGTGCCTGTCTTCAACCTTGTTTTGTAAATAAGAACTTAAGCCAGATGATATGACACATTATGTATACACTATTCCCTCAAGAGAGGCAAGTCTATATTCGGTGGTAAGCAAATATAATCTCTGTATGCCATACAGCATGTATTCTGTGAGTCTCAAGAGGTTCCACGAAACTGAAAGTTTTAATTTTAGGACTGGTGGTCATGTTAGCAGTTAGGCAGGAAAAAAAAATCTCTTGGCAGACACAAATCAACACCTCCATGTTAGAACACATGCATCTGTTTAGATTCATTTCTGGTTTTGGTCAAAAATTTCCCTCTCCATAATGATGGCAAAAGTATCTTTATCTTGCAAAAGGAAGAGTTAGGCATGCCACAGGACTTATTTGATCTGCTCTGTATTAGTCTTGATCCTGTGAGTGAAGTTAGAAATATGTATCCGAGTCAACTTTCCATATGAATAACGAGAAGATATTATTCTTTGAAATAAAATGTATATTTGAAAGTTCACACTTTTGAATATTTTGCATAAAATTGCACTACAAGTTTTCTTTGAATCTTCACATCTATTTGAGAAATGAAGTGACAAATTGCTTCAAGGCTAAATTCTCAACTTTAGGCAAATGGAAGTCCAGGAAAGCAAAATATTTTTCAGTTGCAGTTATCTTGGTTCTAAAGTCGTAAATATATAACAGGAGGCTGAAATTGTGCTGATTGAGAAGAACACTTCAATGAAATTACTTTGAAAAAGTCTAGCCATCAAAGACATGAACAGAAAAAAATATCAAAAGTAGTAATGAAAGTACATCAGTAGTAGAGAAGGTGGTCTGAAAATACTAACTAAACTGACCTACATTACGTATTTGTAAGCAGATTTGCTTGCAAAGAGGACACAAAACATCAGTAAAGAAGCAGTCAAAATTTCTGTAAATTTTGGTTCAAATTTCACTCTCAAAGTTGCACAAATCTGGCAATTAAAATAGTTCCAGGTAAAGCATACCAAACAAAGTAGAGCAAAATTCAGAAGCCAAACAAGAAAAAGCAAATGATGCTTCCAAAGACATCTTCCTGAGATCTTTTTTTAAAAAGAGAACCAAAAAAGAGAAGATTTGTATTTGAATCAGAAAGAATAATGAACTGTCAAGAGTTCCAGAATAGTTTAGAGACTATTCATGTAAAAAACTCAATAGCTTATTAACAAACAATATTCCAAATGGATTTTATTTTTTTGTGTGTGTGCGTGTGTGTGTGTGGTTTTTGTTTGTTTGCTTGTTTTTACAAGCTGAAACCTATTTGCTTTAATCTAAAACTGCTGTAGAATATTGCTTTGGGTAATACATACCTGTTATTAAAAATCTCACTTTTACATTATATATCATAATATTTAACAACTGTAAAATGTCAAAGTGTAAAAATTTAAAATTCTGCTATTTCACACTCCCCTAAAAGACCTATATGCATGAAAAATAAACAAACTGATACATTCTCATTTTCAGACTTTCTTTTGGTAAGGATATACAAAAAAGCATACAGTGACAGTTGAAGGACAACTGTACAAAACTGAAGTACTTACAGAAATAAAAATCTAATGTAATTGGAACTATGCAAACATTGGAAAATTTACTTTTAAGTCAATGATACTCAAAATTATATTTTCCAAAATTGCACAAGATTAAAAAAAAAGATAAAGAGGAGAGGAGGGAGGGATTACTTCTATGTCCAACCAATGGACATATTTTAAAAATTTATCTACCACATATTATGAAAGATCTGTAATTGTATAAACAATAAAGGACATGGACATAAAAAGTCTAAACAAAAATATATGCCGTATTTCCACCTAAGACTTCATCAACTCAACTCATATTTTCTTCTTACACAGAAGGAATCCAAAAATTCAATTTACACTAATTAACTAGGACAGAAAAATACAATTCAGACATTGAGTATGCAATATATAGCATTTATGTAAAGTCATGTAAATTACTTATGTATATAAATTACATATACAGTAACAAATACATGTTGTCACTATTTCTTCTAAAACTTAAATTTCTCTGTAGCTTGCTTTAGCACCTCCGCTGGACAAACTGCATTATATTCTCATTTGTATAAACATGAAACTGAATGGACAATGGATTCAGATAACTTGTCTTGTATTTACTGACACTCAGTGATGAAGAGAATCACTGTGTGATACTATGTAATCTGTTAAAACAGAGATGATTAAATGTGCTCGGAAAAGACTACAAAACTTAAGAAGAGCGTGTTTATCCATTCTAGTATAGTTTGTTCCTATTCATCATTTTGTGCATTAAGGCAGATAAGACAATATGACCTATAAATCTTAAATACAAGAGTGTCAGCAAAACACAAAATTGAAAATGCCCAGGTTAATAAAAGAAAAGTTTTGAAGTTCACTTCTGTCCCTGTGTGACTATAATGTGTATGTAGGAAACAATGACAGAGAAAGGATGCCCAATGTACTTTGACTAGTGCCATGTGGAGCATTTCCATGGGAAAGAGAAGCGTGGGGGTTCTGATTTTAATCTATTTCTATTTAATACTATTTGCATTTACCTATTCAATTCCATCTTCTGCTAATTGATGTAAAAACGCACTCTCTTGAGAAACAGACTATACTAAACAAACAGGAAAAAGAGGTACGTACAATTTGGAGAAGTGGCTACACTACAGTCAAGACACTGTAAAGGTAAAAATCAAAACAGACTTTTGTAAGCCTTTGTAAGCAACAAATATAGCCATGTCAAGGGACTTAATTTCACATACCTGTTGCAAAACACGGTTATAATACAGTTTTGTTTAGAATGGTAAATTGTTCAGGAAATGTGTTATAGTTCTAGATACTGCAAAACATAGACATGTCTTAGTCATATCTCTCAGTGCACCTTATATTCAGAACCACAACTGTAATCTCCTAAGATTGCATATATGAGGACTCTCTTGTTTTCACACTTTAGAAAAGCCCCCGAAATAAGTCAGTAAGGTAAAACACAATAGAAACATTATTTTTCTAAATATTTATATTTTTAAAAAGTTCTTACTGTTATTTGACTCAGCCCAGCCAATCGCATTGTTAGAGTTGGAGACATAAAATATTTAAATGCAAGATCAAGACTTTCTTTATCAAAACACAAGGCTGTATCCAATGGTTCTTTAACTGTGCTCCACATTAAATCTGCCATGTTCCGGGCTGCACTCTGTCTCAACTCCTGGTCTGACAGTTTACATAAATACCTGGAAAAAATTAAAAATGGAAGAAAAGAAAGGGTATGATTCAAACTAGAACAATCCTAGAACACCATCTTGATTATAACAAATATGCATTTCCAAAAGCTGTAAGAGTAATGAGTTAAAATATCACTATCAATAAAATCTCAGAAGTTGACAACAATGAAAAAAAACACTGGGGAAGAACAGAATTATGTAAAATACATTAAAGAGGAAATACATTTCTGACTTTAATCCTCTTCAAATTTCTTTGTTGAAAAAACAGATACCCACAAAATGACATGGATCCCACACAGCTCTTTGGAAATGCAGATTGGAAGCCTTCAGTATTTTGAAGTTTCGGCTACATCCAACCTAGATTTAACTATGAAGAAATGTGTTAAAAATCCATTTGTTTGACAGCCTAAGTCTGGATCTATCCTTGGAGACTGGACAAATATATGCAAGAATCTTTTAAAATATAAAAGAGATATTAAACTACACTTAACTAGATTTATACACCATTCCTTTGCGTTTGCGTTGTATAAACATTAGTAAATTAAGAAAATAAAAAACACAGGCCCTGATTCTTATTTAGATTGAGGCCTTTTTTCACAGCTCTTGTGTAGTGGCCTTAAAATAAACACACTTCAATGATACTTAACATTGTCAAACATAGCAAAGAGACTTCAGCGCAAATAATCAAAGACTCTGGATCTATGACAGGAACCACTGATAAGTAACAGAAGGACAAGAGACGGACCACTGGGGGCCATCGTAACCAGATTCCTCACTGTTATTAATTGTAATATTTCTTTTCTTATGTTGAGCTCTGGAAATCAGATAATGGCAAGGAAGTAATGCTTCTGTGCTATGATTCCTAAACAAAAGAAAAAGTGGCAATGAAAAGGCATAACTTATTTAAGAAAGTTCAGCAGCAAACCCAACCTAGTCACCTATTTCTAATCTACAGACAGGTGAGAGGATTAGAAACACTGATGAAAAAATTCATTGGTCTGTGTTACCAAATGTAATCGTCTCAACTATCAGTAACCTTGGACCATCTCTTATCTCCGCATTTTTACATGCAAACTATGATCAGTCCTGGTTCCCAAACCTTTTCAATCATTATTTAAGCTGTGGGCGGATAAATGCCTTTTTCCAAGATGGGAAATGCCATATTTCTGAGGAAGCACGTCAAACTTGACCCTACCTCAAAGTGAAACTGCAACTGAAGGGAAGCCCACATATGACCAAAGCCTTTATTTCTGGTTAAATACTGGCACAAGCTTCCTAGAGAAGTGGTTGATGTCCCATGCCTGTCAGTATTCCAGAGACATTTGGACGATGTCCTCAACAACAGGCTTTAACTTCTAGCCCTGAAGCGGTCAGGCAGTTGGACTAGATGATTTTTGAAGGTCTCTTCCAACTGAACTAGTCTACTCAATTTTATTCTAGAATGCACATTAAGTCATACTTGATGGTTTTGTCAAGATTTCAGAATATCTTGAAGATGTTAAAAGAAATTAACAAATCCTCACTTTACATATAACAGATAAAGAGTGCATGTGTGTAACAGGCATGGATCAATTTACACAGAAAGAAGGATGCTTTTGAGGCTTCACTGCTTCTCACTAATGAGGCTATCACCTGAAACCCTGCTTACACTAGAAAACAACTATGTCGATATGGTTAATGTAACAAAAGTCTCTGATTATTATGCAACAGTATCAATGTAAGCCCACTTTTATTCATAAAACTTACACCGCAGCAATACTTTTAAGGTTCTTTTAACTTATTTACTGTATTTAGTCTAAGCTTACATCAGACCTGTGTCCTGTTTTCTGTACTATATAATTGAGATAGAATTTTTAAAATCCCACTTTTATAACTTGAAGTACAGTGTAGGTGCATTTTCAGAGGTACAGAAGTACTCCAACAGTACAATCTGCTTTGCCCAGGGTCTAGAGAAAGCTACAGAGAAAGAGCACTTTTTGTTTATTAATTTGCACCCTTTCTGAGCTCTTTTAACGTAACTGGGTTATCCTAAGAGTTAAGCACAGTATAGCTGTAGAATCACAGAATGGCTGTGGTTAGAAGGGACCTCTGGAGGTCACCTGGTACAACCCCTTCTCAACCAGGACCACATCCAGATGGGTTTTGAAGATACCATACTTGCCTTTAGAAGTATAAATGGATCTACATTAGAAAATTTATTGGCACTATTATGCTGGTCATAAATTAAATATGATCAAGTTTTTATTACCAGGATTAAATCTGCTGAAACTTGTAAAGTATGCTAAGCTTCATTTTGGTTGCGGAAGGATACAGTGGCCTAAGCCTGTTTCTATCAGTAAATTGGGTCCATTTTTTGCTTTTACTGGTATAACTTAACTTTTAACAAAAATGAAATCTTTAGCTAGCACTGGCAATTAATACACATATTGCCTTACACTGACTAGCTGTAAATTTGCTGCACTGCTTTGCACAAGAACAGTGTCACTGGAGCAAGACAAAAGGTCTGGTCAGCCCAAAATAGACTCTCTAAAAGCAGATGAAATATTTATCCCGTATTTTAAAATAATATATAAAAAAAAGATGAAACTATGTACTACTGTGAATTCATTTCTCTCTTCCTTTTATACTTTTGGCTTTCTCATTAACCTGTGGCCGTTAGTTTCACAATTGCATTTGCATGAAAAACAAACTTCTGTTAAGCCTGCAACCTGATGATTGCAGTGGATGTTCTCCTCTTTTTATTTTTGAAAAACTGTATAATCATTCCCTATTGCCTTCATATTGTTGTCTTCATATCACTCATATAACAGCCATTTTTGTCAAAAAAAAATTAGACTGCCTCTTTATGACGGTTTTTGTCTACCTGCTTCGTAACCCTTGCTATCACCACAGTAGTTGTCGTTACCTTTGTGAAGTGGAATTAACAGAACATACACATATATACATTAATTTTTAGAAGTTTTAGTCTGCTGAAACTATTTAAAGTTGCTGTATTTGGGGACAGAGTTCAGTTTTAAATGTGTATTTCCATTTTTATGTAACGCTTACAAACACGTCTCATGCATCAGGACTTTAGCTACTCAGCTGTGAAATAATCTTTTTTCCCATAGTATGACTCCTTTGGACCACAGCTACAAAAAGGTTATCGAGCCGAATGAGTCAGGGCTCTTTAGCGATACCAAGAATTAACTTAAGTGCCTAACTATTGTCTCCTGACTAAAAACTTCAAGCTTATTACAAGAGTTTTTTAATGACATTTAGTAGCAAAGAGTAGTCTTGGGTACTTCCATAAAATTTAAATTCTTAAGAAAAATATTTCTAAGCAGTAATTTGAATTCTTTCAGCTCCATTCGGTCTCACTGTATTGCACAGAAGCACTGTGGATCAACGATTCCATGTGGAGCTTCCACTTCCTCTGCATACACCAGCACTGTGCTTGTGCCCTGTTCTGAGACTAAAAGGCTAACACTGGAGAAACTGCCACATGCAATTTCCTCTCAATGTGTTTTAGCACAGAACGTCCCATTTCTTCCTAGCTGGGGCAGAGACACAAACCCTTTGTAAACAAAATCTCTCAAGATCAGTCTGAAAAAGGGACAGAGGAAGAAGGAAGAGGAGGAGAAGGGGTTAGAACTAAATACAATATTGATCAGTACTATTGCTACACATAGCTCTCTGATTTTACCAGAGGAACATTTAATAGGTGATACCATCTTGAAGTCAAAGAAAAAGGAGTTTTAGGTCTTTCCCTTCACACTATCCAAGACTTTCTAGTGGTTTATAGAAGCACTTACAATATCAGGCATACAAGTTTCTCTCTTACTTCTCATAAAAATGGACTTCACGGATAGCCTATTTCCTTCTCAAGGGCATAACTATCCATGAGACCCCATGTTTCAATCAAGTTTGCTGCTGAAAAAACCACTGTCCTCAAAATGACACTGTTCATAGCTACTGCTATCATGAAGCATCCAATATCTGGAATTATGTAGAACATCTCCCACCTCCGATCTTGAGGTGAAGTCAGCTGGAATCAACTATCTGTAAGTCTTGTCCTTCTTTTTATCACAAATAATATGATAATTTTATCATGAGAGTTTTGCAATTTGAAATGAGGAACTG
The DNA here is from genome assembly GCF_011077185.1 of Oxyura jamaicensis. Taxonomy (NCBI): domain Eukaryota; kingdom Metazoa; phylum Chordata; class Aves; order Anseriformes; family Anatidae; genus Oxyura; species Oxyura jamaicensis. The sequence goes on from NC_048895.1 coordinate 4,447,243, forward strand.
TAAGTTATTGTGATCAAGAAAAGCTTCCTTCTGAGGAGGTCAGAAATACTTTGCTTCGTTATTGAAAGATGTCCTTTTTAACTTAAATCTTTTATTTCTTTCCTACACTACCCAAAAGCATGGGGTTTTCAGGCAGGATATAAATACTATTGCTCTATTCTAATTAATAGTATTTATTAGACTTGCTTTTAGTAGGAGCAATAACAACTTTGTTAGTCTGGCAATTTGGACTAACAAAGCTTATATCCTTTAGATGAAACTTCTCATGGAGGCATCTACCGTGTGGCCATTATCAACTACAAAGGGTAGATTTCAGTGAAGAGAAACATCTGGGCATGGACGGTAAACTGCATTTCTAGATGAGGGGTTTCCAACGTGCAGACAACAGGCCATTTCCAACCAACACAAGGCCCATGACTTAACGTGTATTTGTTGTAATCATCTTCTTATGAAGGTTCTAGCAGGAACCCATCTCTTTCAGATACTTTGAGTAACAGCTGACACCAGTAACATCCTCACTGACCACACATCCACCTCACTCCAGCATGGCGAAAGATGCCTCTGCAGCACTGTTGCCCCATTTGTCACCTGCCCTGGGAGAAGGGAAACACAGTGGCATCCAGAGCACATAGGAGGCCCACTCCAAAGTGCGAGCCGTTAATTAGAACTCCAAGGGCTCATTCTAGATTAAACCCCTCTCCAAGCTCTCTCAGTGACTTTGCAGAGCAGCAGAAGCTAATGCAGAATTTGTTTTAAAAGTGCTGTGTTGCTGTGCCCAGGGTTATGTTTGCTTTCAGATATGAAAGTGGAAGGCAGAGGGAGACCTAGATCTGTAAGCTTGACAACCAAATGAGGTGAGCTGTATAAGCCATTTTTTGCTGAAAGCATCTATGTTAACTTCTGTCCCCTGTAGAGGTATAGCAGTAAAGATTTTGTTACGTGGCCTCCCAGCTTCATGTCTCACTCCATAAGAACATCTTCACAAAATTTTGGACTTCATAATGTTGAGAAGTCCCAGATCTATCAACAATCAGTTGTGAAAAATGAAAATTGAGAGAACATCCTTCTCTAAACTGCTGGTGGTTTTGATAGGTGTGTCCTGTATCAATGTTACCTTTCTGATGGACACAAATGTATTGGTAGTAACATCAGACACCAATTTATGACAAGGAAGTGTTGACAAAGCACGTTTTAAATTAGATGCAAATATTTCACTAGTTAAAGAGATGAGGAAAACGGAAGAATAAAGCATTTTAATTTAAGTGACTCTAATTACATCTACAGTTACAAAATAGAACATGCTTAAAATAAGATGCCAAGCAAGGGAGAATTAACAGCAATATCTGCAGGGTGTTTTGTTCTGTCTCACTCAAGTTCCTTATTACCAGTCTATCTCTAATTGTTGATCCTTCAATGCTCTGTTTATTTTCCATACACTCCAAGAAGACAGTTAAGGTTCACAAACCAAATTCCCAAGTGCATCAACAACTATGGGTGGAATATGTACTGGGACAAGCACTTGAAGATCCCCTGCTTGCCCTTCTATGGCTGTTTTCCAGACTGTTTCATGATTAATAATTATTTTTATAGGACTTCAAAGATAACACATAAGTGTTAAAGGAGTGTGCACAGCTGGACTGTAACTCAAGAGTGATATATTTTAATAAAAGATCAGAATACTCTCCTGTCTGCTGATACAATTTTGGTAGAAACCATGTTACACCAGTATAGGCCTGTAGCCAAGCAAATAATTTCTACACTGTTAAACTTATTTACAATTAAAACCAGAACATTTTGAAGTATGAAACATAGTTCTGAGCCTCACTGCTAGATGTATGTTTTTGTTGCCAATGTAATTATTATTTTTTAAGTGTGCTTTTACACTCATACAATTAAGACAATGTAATCTGCAAGGCCATGTTTATTGATAACAGGGAAGTAAACTATGACCAGTGCAAGCACGTTTCTAATAGTACAGATACAGGAAACCCAAAGCCTTGGAGAAGTTGTGGGCACATGCAAGAGCAGTGGCTTTTTATGTTGTCTGCAGCAGAAAAAAATAAGTTTGGGCTACTAGCAGTGACCAGCCCCCACCCACCTCCAGGCAGATACACATACACCAGATAATTTCATCAGCAACTCATTAGATTCTTTTTCTATTGTCCTAAGAAAGACAATAAAAATAAACTGCTTGTATAATTAAATATCTTTATAAGTACTTTAATTTTAAAGTGTTCATGATAGGCAGCTTATAAAGAAAATCATTGAGACTGGATATATTTAGATACAGAAAAGTGCGAGTAGACTTTTGATCACACTTCAGTTCATGCCAGCTGGAAATACAGAACATAAAAATGCAAAGCAGTGTTAAAACTCGGAAGATGAAATTTCAGTGACTACCTAGTACTCTTCTACTTGTGTCACCTCAGTGTAAATTTTCACTGAAGTTATATAAAAATACCACAGTAAGAGAAATAATTACAATTGGTCCTGATATGACATATCAGAATGGGGCCCAATGTTGTATCAAAAATGCTATTCCCAAGATTGATCTGATTGATACTGAAATTAGGTAGATAGAAGGAGCTGCCCCAACTAACTAACTATTACCTTCATTCTCCTCATTGAAATAATACAAACAGAGCAATAACTTGAACAACAAACAAGTATGCAAACTGAAATTATAAATAGGTGCTATAAGAAAGCCCTCCCAGGAACAAATTCTTAAATTAAAAATTTACCTGATAACATAAGTCCTAAAGGGTATAATGTGCTGCATGACAGCAGGGATGTGTAGCCATATTCTGATCTATAATGCAAAAACATAAATAGATAAAAAATTCATTAATGACATTTAATAAGAATGTTAAGAATGAAATATTGTTGATACATTTGCATATGTGACCCCATTCTAAAAAAAGGCTTTGTTGTTGTTTTCACATGAATTTTAACAACTTGTTAATTTTCTCATTTTCAAAGCCATTAGCTGAAGAATGTGACTTAAAAACATGAGTTGCATTTTTTCTTCTAGTCATCCAGAAAATATGAACTTTGTATAAATAGTATCATACTGTCTGGACATCTCATTTCTGAATTTTCTGTAGTTTCTTCAGTAGGAAAACCCATTGCTCAGCCATGTGGGGTTTCTTTTTCCATTTTTTTCCTTTTTTTTTCTTTTCTTTTTCTTTCTTCTTCTTTTTTTTTTTTTTTTTAAGTCTCCATGAAAAATCTTGTTCCTTACAAATCTCTCCTAAATCAAGTAAAATCATTTGACTTACATTGATGTTTTGCTTCTTAGGATTTATATACCCTACAAAATAAAACTATGTTTTATAACCAGTGATTAAGAGCAGTTTTTTTTACTACCACATTTGCATTCCCATGTTTACCATACTGCCTTTACCACTTTTGCAAAACTGTATGCAGTAAGAAAATGTATGCAGAGAAAAACACCCTGAAACAGCTATTTAGCACTGCTGTGAGGAAAAGAGGACCAACCAAACTACTTACACAGGCAAAGTTAGAAGTTCCATCTGCATTTCAAAAAGGAATGCTGAGCCTGTTAAACCTGTTACAGAAAGACAACTACGTGCCAGGTAAGGGATCTAGCACAGATGAAACATTAGCAGCTGTTACTACTGACATAATTTTAATCATGAGTGCACACTTATGTTCTGAATAGCTAACACCAACAATCACTCAAAGATGAAATGCAGAAAATTCTGCATTATTCTTCTGGCTAGAAGAGAAAAATATTAGGCAGTAAGAAAACTGTATGGCCAGCATTTATTTTAAACATTTGTGGAATTAGCCAAATAGCTTTGAGTCAGTTCTGGAAAAAATATTTTCAGACTTACTTTTTACTCTGTAACTGTTAGTACACAATAACAATACTAACCTCTTTTGCAAGACAAACCTGCAAAATCGTCACGTTGCAAAAAAACACCACATTTGGAATAAACTTCTGATTCTACCCGAAGTCTCAAGAAGGAAAAAAAAAAAGGGGGTCTAGCATGCCAAATATAGAAAGTGTAACTAAAAGATTCTTGTGCTAGAAACAAGAATTAAGTAACATTTTGACAAGGAATTGCCATGATGATAAAGATACTATTGTATTCAAACAATTTGATTTGGAACACAACAATCTGCCATTTTCCATATGCAAGCAAGCAATCCACAAGGAAATATTTTTATGGAATAAAAGTAGTAAAGGGTTTTATAATTTTGTTTTCATAACTTTCATTGTTTATCCTATTTTTCACTGTATGTTAATTCAAACTTCTCAAGCCATTTCATTCATACAGATGTTTGCATTACATATGAATTTCATCCTCAGGATTGAATTGATAATTTTACATTAACAAAGGAAAACGTAATTTTCATCATGAAATCAAACCTAAATATACTAAATTAAATAAAATGACATAAATATAAAATAACATATAAAAATTGACAGAAATTTTTATAAATCCACAACTTTCATTAGACTCCACCTGTTAAGCTTCCACCTGCTTTTAAGATACAATATTTATTGCAACTGTTCTATCCTCGAGCTTCAGAGGTTCTTTCTTTTTTATCACTTGTTTTTTATAACGTAATTCATTTCTAAAACAATGTCTCTCTCAACAGTTTGTACTTCTGACTTATGACGATTCACACAGTAAAATTTAACAAACATTTTTGAAATTATCAGACTATTCCTATTAATTCTTCTCCACTGAGAGGGCAGCAATTCCTCCACAACATCAAAAATTGAAATAGTTCAGAATGAAGCAATGACAGGCTTTTCCAGGGATGTTTACACCCTCCACAGAACAAGCTGGAGGTCATGGATTTCTCTGCATCTGTTAGTTCTTTAAAGAGACCAACATAATGTCAGGTAGTTAAGCTGAGCAAATACCACAGAATATGAAATATGGGAAGAAAGGTGGAAACAAATATATGACTAAAAAAGAGAGCAAAGAAATACTCTTAAGAAGGAACAGTCCTACCACAATACATGTTGCTAAGAAAGCATCTTGCAGAGCAGCAAGTTGGAGAAAAACCAAGCCTGCCAACTAGACAACTCCCTGGGTGATGCAAATTGTGTTATATTACATTTGCTGGCTTTATTACAAACATAAACTTGTCTGATGAAGGCATTTACTCAAACTAGATTTGCTCTATAAAAAAATTCAAGCAAACATCTTTTCAATAATTTTTCTGTCCTCTATACAAAGGAAACACCACTAATAATAAACAAGTAGCTCCATTGCCCTGAACAATTTACTGATTTGTGCTAGTGGTCTTCTCTTAAATGAGCCTTTACAGTACACTTGATGAGACATACAGCATTCTTTGTGGAAGAAGCAGTGCAAGTGCTTTCCAAGTTGAATGTTACTGCTTGTTAGTAGATGATTGATTTGACTTTGGTTTACTGTTTCCAACTTCATCTATTTCACTTCCTGGAGCTTACTAAGCCTAACATTTTAATGAGAAGTGATTAGTCCATCTACACTACGGACTTACTTTGAAATATTTTTTGAAACATTTAAGGTAGTAGCTCAACAACTCATTTGTCCCAAAGATTTTAAATAATTCCATCATTACTACCTCTAATAATCTTTAAAATAACGGCTATTGAAAGACCAACTCTCGAGAGTTGGTGCTACTGTGAAAATGTATTTAACGGTTAACATAAACTAGTTCCTGCTTTGCACAAGGGTACCACATAACAATTGGTCTGCTCACAAATTTATATCAGAATCTATTTGTATCAGAATCTATTTCATTTAGAACATGAAAATCAGCTACAACAGTTCAACTTCCTACTTTGTCTCTCTGCTCGTTTTAACTTAATTGAGTTAGGACATCACAGGAGAAACTCAGCTGATATACTGGAGCAAGAGATACCAGCAGGTTGTGCCAACAACAGCCAGAGATTAAAAAAGCCCATCAGGTTATCACCTGAAAGCTCATCAGATCCTACAGAAAGGGCCAAAAAACCTAACTTTACAGTATAACATAAAGAGGTGCTGCAGCAGTCCTCCTGTCTAGGATTACAAATACTGAGCACATCATGGCCTTACTCATTTGTTCTCTGACCTACAAGTAAAGAACCATTACGCTAAAACGATCAGGAAGAAGTGATATGATCACCAACGCTGGCTTTACTTCAGTGATTAGTTCCCTCAATGCAAACATCATCCTGGCTGGTCAGGAACGGAACAAGGAGGGAGCAAAGATGTGTGGAAGCAAGGATCTGATTTTAAACATTTAATACTGCAATGAGCCAATATGAAAATGATGTTAACCTCACTTTGTACAAGGCATAAAAAGCTATTTATTTCCTTTACATCCGTATGTAATGGGACAGGACATGACTTCACATTCACATTATGCTAACTCTTCTTATGTCCTTCTTCAGAAAGAAGTTTTAATTTCTATTACTGATCTCCTCTGAATCTCCACTAAAATCCATTCATAATTCTTCTAGTAAAAAATTGCTATTATTCCAAAAATGAAACCAAGAAGGATATTGATTCTAAAACTAACTGAAAATAAAACACAGCTCTCTCTAAACTGCAAATGTGTATAATGATATAAAATCACAGGAAACCGAAAGGAAAATCCCTTGTGCCTCACAGGAAATAGGTAAAAAGTTAATATAGCCTAAAACAGCTTAGAATATTTTCATGACACAACTTCAGGAACAAAAATGACATCTGAAACTGTCCTTACAGGTATTTTCTGAGGCTCCTACAATCCTGATGTCTAGGAATGATGAAACGATCCAAAGTTGCAAAATTAATTACGTGCCTACAGGAGATATATAGCATTTGGATGGTGAAATGCTGCCTCAGTGGAGCATTCCCAACAAGGACAACTTTGCAAGGCTTTTCTTCCTTCCCTGCTCCTACAGTTTTTCCAGACTTCAGTCCTTTTACTTCTTATGCTGCGTTTAACATAAAAATAATGTCAAGACACTACTTACATTAGATACCACTGTGATAAATGCATGTGCTATAAGAAATGGCAGTGTCTCAGGGGTTCCGTATTCAAAACAATCCTTCATGAGGGAAAGGCCATTTTTTCCACAAAACAGACAAACATAGCGAAGCAAGTGCAATGGTACTTCTACATCCTAGAGAAAAAATAAAAAAGGAGAAGAATACGAACTATCAGTGCTGGATCCATTCAGATACACAGGAAATGCAAAATAAAATAACAATATCATAACACAAATCCATACAGAGGAAGCAATGTAGCTATTTTAAGTTTCTAGGAGATATGTACCTATTTAAAAATGGACAACTTACATTCATGTCACAGAATGCTCCTAGTATATTGCTTTCTTGAGCAGAAATATCCTGTTTAAAAGGAAAAAAAAATTAACTAATAGAAGCAATAAAAATTTCTTTGTAGAACAAAACACTACTGACCATTAACAGGTATTATAGTCAATTAACAGAAAAAGCAAAAACCTAGATTAGAGGAAGCCAGAAGCTAAAGCTTTGCTCCACTTTCACACTTCAAAACATATTTTTCTTATTTATAAGTTTACTATTGTTAAAATGCATTTGTAAGTACACAAATACACATTTAGGATAACATCTCAACACTGGCTCTCAATGGCTGGGATCACAAGATCATTCTTCACCCCCCACCTACCCACCCTCCCTTTCACCCTCAAGACAGCAATTTTTCAACAGAAATACTGCAAAGGGGGATACAGCCTGGTGCAGTGGCTGCATGTAATTCCTTAACTTCAACTACTATATTATTTTACATATAATGAAACATCTCAGATAAAATTAGTGCCTAATGTTATTTACAGGATAAAGCTAATTTAAGAGGAAGAAAGAATAATATCACCTTATCAATTTGTTAGCTATCTGCTATGATGAGAAACATGTTTTCCAGAAGTACTAAACTGAAAAGAGTTTGGAAAAATAACTTTTCTCTTTCATGTTCACAACACCTACTTGTTGGGCAGCATAAAGCAGGAATTTTCTTTATTAGGGTTGTTGTGCATACTGTGTGTATCTTGCATGTGGCTGGGAGCAAAAGGGCACTCAAACTATCATAAAATGTGACTGTAAAACCACAACATTGCCATGGATACTTGCAAGTAGTTACAGCACACATTCTTCTTCTTCCCATCCCTCTGTACCAAACACCCAGTTCTCATATGCACAGTTCAAATGCAAGTTTAAGATAAAGTTAATTTTATAATGAAGTTTCCTGAATACATTTCAAATACCTCTGTAGGAACAAGCTTCTGAACACTATAGCACAGGATGCCAGAGGCAAGTGATTTTGGAGGGATTAAGTGTGATACAAACATTCTGAATTATTCAATATGCTTGTGTTATATCTAAGCATTTATTTTCCTTTTTCTCCTGCTGAAATCTAAGTCATGCCTGAACTCGTGATACCCTAACGGCTATTTTTAAAACAGCTCTGAAGCCAGTAGGTGGTATGTTTTCGAGTAGCTAGAAAAGGTGTTCAGTGCTATGCTCACGAAAACTATGCTCACGAAAACCGCAAAAATACTGTGAGAAATTTCATGAGTTTTCTTGAATAAAATAAAGAATTACTGTCAGGTAAATTACAGTTCTTAGAATACAGAAGTCAACTCATGGAAGTTTGCTGTGCGAGCGCTTACTGAAAGTGTCACGGTTGAGAGACTGAGTCTGGAAATGTGACTTCTGTACTTGCAGATGTGAAACAGAACAGTCAGGGACCAAGAAATCCTTAAGATCACCTTTATAAGGAGTAAGAGAATTCCTCATGGGAATCTAATCTGGTATTAAAAACCACCACTCCAGATGAAATATGCTAACTGAAGTCTGTCACAGACACAGTTTGGGGTGGAGGGTACTTAATTAGGAGTATCTTCCAAAGAAAGATTTACTTGAAAAACAGAAGCATAGATGGCAACATTCCAAAGAATCAGAGGACTACAGACACCCAAATGACTGATTTTTTCCTCTTTCATTTCATCTTCTTTTAAGAACTGCTGAACAGTTGGCTTACTCCATTAAGACTCATTATTCATTCCTGTCTGGAGGAATTTTAAGACAGTGCAAAGTTCAGGAGTGCATTTTATCTTTTTGCTTCTTTCTTTACAGGATTTTAAGAGCCTCCATATTTAAAACCTTTTTTCCCCTCGGAATTGTCCATTAAACCTGCTGCATAAGGTAAGTATAAACTGAATAACAGAGCATACAGTTTTGAACTATTCTGTACGCAAGATCTCTTAAAATATATTAAATGGTCAAAAACACAAGCATATTTATGAAAATACTGAGTGTGTCTATTTTTTACCATTTAAAAAATAGAAAGATCTCTCTGGGCACCAAAAATAATGCTAGACTCCAACAGGAATAAACAGTGTGTTTCCAGACTAATCTTCACAGCTTTATTCTTCAGTATTCATGCCTTGAGATGAGCTGTCCTCTAAAGGACTACAACCAGTTGTGTGCTCTTCTGAACGCACAAACTTAGTAGAAAGACATTTTTCCTTATGTTTCTGATCAGTTTAAGAAAAGCTGAGGCACACCTGTCTATACAGATCCATATTCATTCTATGCAGGTCAAGACTATATACTCGTCAGTTCTCAGGTAACATAAGCTCAATTTACTTCCATGTAACATACTTTCACTGTCCTCATACCCAGCACATTTCTGCCCTCTGCAAAGTCACGTTCACTTTGCTGTCAGAAGTTAATTGTTTAAGGAAGCTTCTGGTGCTAACATGCAGTCCTTCTGGCTACCAACCAGTCTTCAGTTCTCATTTCACAAGCTCTTCACTTTCTTCAGAAGTGTCATAAATGTGTAACTGACAAAAATAACTCTTAGGTGGTACTATTTAAGGACAGAGTCCATAGGCTCACAGAGGGGCTGATAATCCTTTTCTCGTTTTTTTTTGTTCCTATTTATTTAATCAAACTTGGGCCTCTAAAATAGGAAAAATTTGCTGATTTCATATGAAAGTTCTTCTCCACTAGATGGTCAAGTGTAAAATGGCACCTGGATTAGACTTCAAGACTGGTATGATGTTTGCTATCATTAAGAAAAAAAGATTTTGGTTGTGTATGCAAAGACTAATGGTAAATATTGACCACTACTCATTACCAGAAGATAACACCATGTGAAAACCTTGCAGTGGAAGTGTTTAAATGACAGCCTAGTCAGTCATTTCTAGGCAAAGTGTAACCTCATTGGACTTGATGACTCAAACTGTACAAGTTCAACTCAACAATCTGGAACAAGGAATTTCTGAAGTGGAGAGCATAGTCTATTTTTCCATCAGAAATTTTCTCTTTTTCCAAGGCAGAGGAAATGCTCAGAGGGGGAGGGAGAGCTACACTGGCTTTTCACACCAATGCTTGGTGGATTTGGTCTGCCCAGGAATCTATTTAGCTTACAAGTATTGATGGTACTTTTAGAACAGGTATTTTTTGTTATTTTGATTCCAAGACTGATTTAAAACAAGAAGTGCTCCCATTACTGGGACTAATAATTTGTCCCAATTCAACTAAGATGTGCTCTACACTGAAATCCAAAATTAAATTCTAAAACTCAGGAAATGAGTTATAGTAGCAAAAAGTTTTGACATTAAAATAGCTATCATTACTACTTTAGAATAACAGTACCCTAGGACTTCTTAAATATAGAATATCTCATTTTGTAAAGAAAAATAAAGAAGATTGATGGTGGATGGTGGGACCTTTTAAATAAATAAAAACCACCCCAATAGAAAAGAGGAATAATGTACATAACAAGCATGGCAAGCTAGCATACCTCCCTAATCCATACCTGGGCACACAAAAGTCTAGCAGAAAGGGAAAAAACACTTTTCCCTCACAAGTTATGTATTTTTAGCATAGCTAATGAATGAACATATTCAGTAATTCAAATGATCAATGCACCACATACACTCTCTATAGTCACTCACAATGCAGCAATCTACTGCATATCTGTGGCCAATCATTTTATGGTTGCACATCAAGTGGAAAAGAAATCTCACCAAGCACTTTGATATTTTCTTTTTATCATTTGGAAGTGAAATTGAAAGAGAAGAAAAAAAATACATGAAGATGTCATTTAAAAGAAGCGTGTTTATACCTAGAAAACCTGTTCCAGAATTGTTCATTGCATATTCCTATGGAACTAGTTTCAGTAGGCGTCCCAGAGGAGTACAAAAGCTAAATCACTTAAGCAGGCATTGATTTTCTTTTTTTTCTTTTTAAACTGACAAGATACATCAGCCCTCTTCAGTTTCTACTTATAGAGGCAGAACTACAGATTTATGTATGTTTAAAGCTTAAAAGGCAAACCAAAATGAACGATGGGAAACCTGAAATCCCCAAATCCTAAGCTTTGTGTCATTTTTCTATATACATATTTGTGAAACTACCCACTTTAAATTATGCCCATGTGTTTTGGCAGAAGACAGAAGAACAAAATTCAGCCCACCCAAAAGAACTGCTGTTGCCCATCTTAGCCTACAATATTTTAAACTAGATTTATTGTCAGATGTGGCAGGATCCCTTCAACAAGAACTAATCCCACTAGCATACATAAGAAGTGATGCATGATGACATCTTTTCAATTTGAAGTGAAGTTTAAAATGCAAGCTCAACTACTCATAGCTCCAATGGAGCTCTGAAACTGAAATTACACGATAAAAAACTGAGTTAACTGTAGTTTCATTCTCCACTCTTACTCTGAAGTTTGTTGGATATAAGTTTTCTTTATATAGCTCTTCTTTGTTTACAGATTTTGTAAGCTGTTTATATGTTAAGAGGCCATCACAAGTTGAAACAAAAAGCAAGCTTTCCATGGACTACATTGTTTCAACTAGGAAATGTTAACACTATAATATTTAACTCATGGTTTCTAAGATAACTATTTATAGGAGCTTTGAACCTGGTTTTTGTTTTTTGTTGTTTTGTTTTCAGAATGCATTATTGAAAGTGTGAGTGGTAGGCATAACAAGTATCACAGAAAATCACTCGCAGAACAAAGCTACTTGCGTTGAAAACAGTTATCCCCATCAATTAAACAGCTGTTCTAATAAGAAAGTCTGGTCTTGCACAAGGTTCAGTTTATGAATCTTTGCTTCTAGAGCCATAGATTGTAATGAAAAGAAATTAGTAAACTATTAATGGGTTACCTTCTGGAAGAAAGGCTTCGCTACAGTCCCCTTTTTGCCTTCCTGTTATTTAAACAGTACAATAATTCAGTGTATAGTTCCATCCAACACTTATCAATATATTACCTATAACAATTAAGCATATTTTAAAGAAAGTGTAAGAGTATGTGTCATTTTAAAAGTTTCTCTGAAAAGATCTACTGAAGTCAACAGGAGAGCTGAATTTGCCCATCCTGTATGAAAGCAACTATCACCAAACACAGTCTAGTGAGAACAAATAATCTTTCACAAAAGTAAAAATATACACATAAAGATAAGATATACCTCTATTGTGGGATGAGTATTATGCTTATAAGCAGTGTACAGAGGAAACTGAATCTGAAAGATTTTTGCCACACACAGCAACAACTTTTCCTTCTCATCAGTGCTCCATAAGCTAAAAGCATCAGTGTTCTTTGCAGACTCCTCCTCTGTCAGGACACAAGTTCTTGCAGAATCTAATTTTTTTTCTATAGATTTTTGCCGTTCTCCATTTTCTTCTTCATGAGGCTCTCTTTCTACATTCAAAGGCTCATCAGCATGATTACTCTGATCTTGCCATGTTGAATCTATATTAATAGTGCAATGTTTACAGAGCTGGTCCCGCAGAGCTTGAACTTGGGCAATCACTAAGTTAATAAGCGCACATACTACTTGGTTAAAGATCTCCAAATGTTTATACTCCTTGAAACAGCACAGACATTGTCTGTAAGAAAAGAGAAAAAAATAAAAATAAATTCCTGAAGTAGCTAAAATCAAAACAGCTAGAATGACAAACTCAGTAAGACTAGACTCTGTTGAGTTAATAAAGGGAAAGAAAGGACAAATTCTAATACATAGGTGACTAACCAAAAGGACTCTGCACATTAAGACATTTCAAACAACAGAATACATGACAGCCATTAAAGCAAGAAGTCTAAATGAAACTGATGCTTCCTAGCAGCAAGTTGGAGTCACAAAGGCTTTCTTAAACCCTGTAAACAACCAATTATTTCAGTTTAAAATATACATAAGGTATCTTAGAGGTAAAGTCATTGAACTGGTAACGAAATATAGTGTTCTTGAATATGTTCCTGAATCCCTTTCTTCACCTGGATTTCTCTAGCAATATTGCTGCACTAAACCACCCGGCATGCTTGTTAGCTGTGTAAGAACTATTTTTCTTTTATTTTGTTTTTTAAATCAACAGGGCAGCAAAATAATTTCTAATTAGTACTGAGTATTTAAACTCATGTCCTTTATCTGCATTTGGATAGAAACCTCATGCATATTAGTACCCTTTACCCATATGGGAAAAAACAATATTGAGTGTCTTCATTACTTCACTGTATAGACTCAGAGATTATTCCTCTGAATATCCACCAATACACCGTAGACTGAAAATAACAAGGGGAAAACTACGTACTGTTCCTCTATCAATAAAATAAGAAAGTCAATCCACTTATCAAATTAGAAACCCCTGTATTATGGCATTAGTTGTGAGAAGGATAACTAGATATGCCAAAGACGTTCTGGGTGCACGAACGCCCAAGACAGGTACCCTAGAACCTATTGTACAGGAACGTTTGCTTCTTCCATGCAAATAAAGCAATCTCCTCATTCCAAACAAAAAGTGAATGACAGTCCCCTAAAAGGATCTAAATCCTGGAGAATGTAGAGGAAAAAAAAAAAAGCAATCAATAAGCAGGGGGGCTTCAATGAAAACAAAAATTAAAAGTCATGTGCTTGTAACAGTGTATTTGAATTAAGACTCATCACTCTCTCAAACTCTGCTAAATGATGCAACTGCTATAAGAACTGGAGCTGTCTTCCAGTAGAGGCCTTTCTCTGTTGCATGCAGCACAACAGACCTCAGTCCATAAATATAATTCTCAGCTACTACAGTAATGTAAAAATTGCACATTCCATTACTAAAAAATAAGCAGAAAGGAGGAAGGGCAAGAAAACATCAAGAAGAGATTAAAAAAACACTCCAACAAAGTACTGCATTTAATCTAGAAACCTGACTTAAACAATAGCTTGTGAAGAAAAAAAGAGAAAAAGAACTCAGAACTATGACAGGCAGAGTGTGCTGCCTCTCTTGAGGGAGTACAAACACGGCCTTGAGCTACAGGAGTTGAAGAATATGCATTTTGAATATAGATTTTTTTTTCATTGGTTCAGACATAATATTCATTATTCCCTACTTTTAGCGCAGATACAGTGATGGAATCATCTAAAACTTCTGGTGCTATGTAGAAAGTAAAAGCCTTTTAATATCATTTAAGTGGAGCGTCTTCAATTGAAAATAGATTCTTATGATGTTCTAGTAAACAAGAGCTCTAGTTCACAGTACATTATGTTCTATATGAAGAGAAATGTACAGTTGAGATTCATTATCATCAGCATTCAAACTCATCAAAAAAATACCTTTGTGTCCAGGAATTGATGTAAGCAAATATCTTGAGCGCATGTTCCTTTCTGAGCTGCAACCCATCAGCACCTTCAATGTCAGATACTGAAGGAAAACAAAAACATATCAGTGTTGAAAAAAAAGGATGTAATTGCTATATTTTAATTACAAATCAACTTTGTTATTTAAGTAGAAAGCAAAACATAGATTTTTTCTAAATATGCTTTGTAATAATAAACACTAGTAGTCAAGTTACTGTAACTTTATGTCAAAGGTTTTTCAGCATAAAAAAAGCACAACCACCAAATAAATTATCTTTTCATAGTGGAAACTAAAGTTCTCAACCAAACCTACCTATTTTTTGCCTTCGGTAACCAGGAATAAAGTTGCAATGCAACTAACTTTAAAACAGATATTATGTGGTAACATTGGACACTGCTGTGGAAATTAGTCATTCAGAACAGCTCCTCCTCTAATCCAATACCCTGTACTAATGGTTAACAGCAACCTCTTCAAGCACGGAAAGCTTAGAAATGATAGTAACTAGGGACAACTTGTGTGATTTATAATTCCACAGAGCTCTACTGTAGAAACAAAGTTTTCAAGTTCCTTAATCACATACTTTTGATTAAAAATGCCTCATTCCTTAGCTGAAAGGGACAGACAAGTGTTTCAGAAATGGATGCGCAGAGAAAGGTTTTTAAATCTATATAAGAATCTACATAGCTAAATTGACAAGACAGCTGAGCATAAAGTACTCTTCATAAGCCCCACTGGGAGCTACTGTGCATTTTCAAATACGAATCTTCAATAATTTCACTCACTAGCCTTTTTTTTTCCTCCCAGATTTTAAAAGTATGCATCTTGAGATGACCATGAGACCTTCACTTCCTTTTCCTGATCAGATAAAGGCCAGGAAAAAGAAACTATCACGATAAGAACAGATGTACAAACTACATGTAAAGCAGTTCATACTACTTAAGTTATTGGTTATTGTTTTCAAATATAGACATGACTTTACTGACATTTAACTGTAACAAACCACTAATTGGCAAAATGATGAACGTTTACCACACTTAGTAGAGCCAGATACCAGAACAGTTTTGTACTGTATTCAAATCCAAAAACTTTCAGGGAGTTATCACGTATTCCACCTTCATCTAAAAAATGTTTACACCCTCTCATAAGCCAAACATCAGCAGTTCACACCTCCAATTCCGTATCAACCAGTTACATGTATTAGAGCACTGGACTCTGCCTACTGGCCACATACCCTTCTCCAACTATCAACACAGAATTCCCATTTGCTCCTTGCCCTAAATTTCCTGATGGTTCTACAATTCTCTAATTACTACACAAATTGAAAATGTCAAGGTTCTTTTTTAAGTTGACCATTCCATTTATTAATAATCTATTCATTTCCACCTTTCACATGAAATTTCAAGCATTACGTGCTTACAAAGCTCCTTCACAAGGAAGCTTTGTGGGAAAGGTTCTCAAACAGAAAAAAAGCTCTGCAGAATCCCTGCCTCAACCTCCTGCCCAGCATCAGGCTTGCAAGGTCCTATGCGAACTGTCAATATACGTTTCCAAAAACTAAAGCTAATGAAATCCTGCTGGCACAGATCAGAGAGTAAACTTAAGAAGAATGCCACTTCAGAAAAATCACACAATACAAATAATTATATTGTTTTTGAAATAAGGATGTTACATATGCGTGTGTGTGCATGTGTGTATATATTATATAAATAATTTAAACAAACATAGAAAACAGTCTCAGGAGATACTTACAAGTGACAGAACTCATTCCTCTATCTCACTCTAAGTAGGCCTTGAAGATCCCTCCATAACACTTGGGCAAGGTACGAAACTGACAAGCGGATGGCCACATGGTTATCCCTTAATACTTTTTTATTTTAAACACCACAAATTACCAAGACACTTGACTCTAAGGCCAAAGTTCAGCACTGAAGATATCAACAACTCTGTCAAACAATGTAGGTCAATCTTACAACAGAAAGACACAACAAAACAAAAGTAGCACCAAAAACACCATCACCTTACTCAGCATACATTCATAAAACCTAGGTTTTCTGAATGTTGTTAACTTTTTCATTAAGATGAGTTCTTTTAAACTTGACACAAAAACCTCTGACAATAACTCAGTAGCAGTGAGCTTATTTCTAACTTGGACAGTCTCGCACACACATTGCTACATCTATAAAAACTTGACTCTTCCCCACATCTCCCTGCTTAAAAATACGCTCTAAAAAGTCACTAACACCCAACTTCCAGAGCAGCATTTTCTCTGGGATAGTTGGGAACACTTCCAAATCCCTCTCCTTTTAAGAAAGGTATACAAAGTTAAGTAAACTGGTCCCTCCAAAGCAGCAGCTAGAATTGCCACGTGAAGTGTACAGATGCTAAAAGTTACGGAACACTGAAGCTTATGCACCTGGCTCAAAAAAAAAAAAAAAAAAGGTAAAGGTATGTGCACTAGTAGGAGAAATTGGGTATTCGTAGAAAGCTTATACATTCTACATCTCACATGTAGACCAACTGGTCTTATTCACTAATCATTGCTAATTAATAGAGTGGCAACATGCATACTTATGTTTTGTGTTGCTGGTGTTTTGTTTGTTTGGCTTTATACTTTTTTTTTTGTACTTTTGTAGCATTGTTCTTGCTCCTGGAAGTACTCAGGAAGCTCAGAACAGAAGCAACCAGAGGTTGCGGACTCCCAGTGGATTTCATCAGACCTAAGTCAATGCCCTTACCAAAAGGGGCAGTGGCACATCCAGCAGGGCTTCTCCTACTGGACCTTAACTGAAGCTCTTTTATCCCTCTGCTGAAATGACACTTCTCAGCTGAGCTGATTTATGTTATCACAACCAGAACTTAAATCTTAGGCTTTGTAGTTCTTGGCTCATTCTGAATATCAACTTTGGGGATGCTCGTTGATTTACAGCACCTCCCTTCAGGGCCACATGCAGTTTGAGGTACAGCAAAAATCGCTTATGAAGCCTTTCTATCCACTTTTTATTGAAAAAAAAGTGCAGATAGAAAAGCAATAAAAGCAACTGCACTCATTGCTCCTGTGCATTTCTTGGGTTTAGTCAGTTCTGAAAGGACTCCCTTGCTGCATATGATTTCACTTCCAAATGGTATCTTTCTCACCTTTCAAGCTCGTTTTCATCTATCTTGAATGGGCCAACAGATAAAACAGACTCATCTGCTTTTTAATAAAGCACATCCTTTTCCTCTCTCCCATATTCAAGCATCCTGCAATACCTTACATCCTCATTAATCTGCTGTATCCCGTCTCCCACACTTCCAGTGTTTCAAACCCAGCACTGACAATCACCAAACTTTTTGAAAAACTTTTATTCTGACAATCCCCTTTCCTGCAACTTGATTTGGTGGCGAAGACCTTCCCTTGTTTCCTAGTTTCATACGTACAGAAGTGATTCCTGTGGGCATACCTGTGTGCTTTGAGAGCAGCAGAAGCATGTCAAAGTAGCACCCTGGGCGCTCCTTCTATCTGTCCTGAGTACCCAACCTTTGCAGCCTAGAAGCAACGAGCAGTGGGACGTGCTGTCTGTGAAACGGGCAAGCAGCCTCTGCCTGGGGTTAAACAGACTTGGGGAAATCTGCCTGCTGCAGCCTGTTTTAACCCAAAGGAAGCACACCTGGACCATGAAAATTTTTGGAAACACTGACCTTATGTTATAAATTCCCTACTTGAAAGGGAGGCATCAAAATACAACGATCCTCTATTGCTATTGAATTGGAAGACTTGCGAGGTCTCCTTGAGAATACAGGGCTGACTCTAAACTGCCTACACTGACCCAAATGAAGAATTCAGTGAGAACTAACAGTATGGGCTCCAGAGCTTTAAAACCTGTCCTCCCATGATCTCTTAGTGACTCTTTCAGTAGTGGCCCTCCGCTCCTAGGCTCAGCTTCTTTGCCCACTGTGTCCAGTGGCTGCTTCTTTCTCCAAGCTCTTGCAAGCCAGGAACATTAGAGATAACTTCTCTAATTTACTCCCAGAGCTCAACTTTCTGCTCCTTCCTTGGATTAGCTCCAGCAATTTTTTCTTCTCAGTTAAAGCCTTTTAGACCTTCTTCTCACCCACCAGTGCTTCCTTTTTCCTCTAACTTGCCCCCACACTGACAGCTTTTCCCTGCTCTAGATACAGTTTCACAATCAGCACAGCCCAGTCCCCAAGTCCACCCTACTCACAGCATCTGTGGCCGTGCATTTCAACTACTCCCAACAACCATCACCACTCCTGCAAGAACCCAACAACCCAAACAGAGAACCATGCAAGTCCAACTTATCCATCTAACTAAAAACCATCCTCTTCTTTTTCTTTTTTTTTTTTTTTTTTTGACAGCTTTGTAAACCACCAAGCCCTCAGAGTTCATCAGCAGGAGGTGCTGGGGCTGGGAAGGAAAGCATGAGGACCATGAGACTGAGGGAAGCGATCACCTTCAGTGACAACGAAGATAACTTCACCTTATCCCACCCAGTACAACTGCCCATCAGTACTGCTCATCTAAAGGTGAACAATCTGAGGATACTGTTACTATTAGAGCAGGGAAAAACTTGAACTCTGAAGGCCTTAAACAGATCAATCTGAGACAAAGCTAACCAGCAGAAAGAAGAAAGATTGGTATGTAGGTAAATTCCAGCCAAATGTTCTACAACTACCCTGTAGGAAATGGTGTCTTTTTACATACTTGCAACGTCTCATTTCACTGACTACAGCAAGACGGCTTAGAGACCTTTATGTCACCGTAACACCACGCTATAAAGAATCAAGCTACTTAACCAACCCAAAATAATAATTGCTCAGTTTTTTTGTTTCCTTTTTTTTTTTTTTTTTTTTTTAAACCATCTTCTCTAGGGCATAGTTTTCAGATACTTCATTTTTAAAAAGTAGACCTACTTAAAACATAATGGTTTATTCAAGACCATTTTCACCACAAGAGGTGAAAACCCATGATGGTCAAAGTAAAAATTTAACACATTGCAGGAAAAAAAGAATCTCCTTGTTGCTTTTTCCCATTTTACTTTGCTAGCCTTAAATGAAAACACAAATGATATATGATAGGGTGATTTGGTAAAGGTATTTTACAGTACTAGAAAAAAACACCATCTCCCAAACAAGGAAAAAGTCTATTAATAAAGCTACTAAAACATTACAGTAGATTAGAAAAATATAAAAGCTGCAAAGAAGGGGACAATATAACTTCAACTGTGAACTAATGAAGCTCAGGTCATAAGTGCATTTTTAGCAAGAACTTCAGAGCTAGAGGAACAGACTGTAATTAGACCTCAAGGACAACCACCATGCTAGACTTGTGAGGAATATCTTATATCCAAAGGTCACTTATCACACTGAGCACAAAACCAAGTGGCAAGTAAAAATAATAATTTTTAAAAGTGTATTTTCCCTACTTTCAGAAACAAAACTAAAAAGTAGGAGGTAAGCAGAGAACACTAAGTAAAATTACAATTCCTACACATTCAAACCTGTAACACATTCTGGTTGTATACAGATTCTGCTCCCTTCCCCCAGGCCTCATATGATATTAGCTTCTCATGGAAAAGGATAGATCACTTTCAGAATGGACATTATTCTCAGAAATTGTTTCCCAATACAGACTAAATAGAGGAAATGAGAGCCACACACTAAACAAAATACTATTAGGACAAGAATACTCATCTTCAAAAATATATATACATAACCTTGTATAGAATTCCCATTGTTCGAATTGAACCAGTAAATATTTTATATACATACATGCATTGAGATGTTTTTCATTATTTGCTGGAGTTCTGTTTACGATTGATAGTAAATCAGACGACAGCCAGAGCTTAGCCTCTCCCATTCCCTTTCTCCTTTGACAATTGGAATTCCTCCTTTTTTATTAAAAAAGATTCAAGATTGCCTTAAATTTATTCATAAGAGTTCTAGACCTTTACAATGCCATTGCTGATGAGTACATAAAAGGACAGTGTCAATCTGAAGTTCAACGGCAATAGTTTAACTGTCCATGCTTCCCCGTAACTTTTCAGTGAGGAAAAAAAAAAAAGTCTTTCCATTCCAGTGTCTCCGTAAAATAAAACCTCCTCAGAATATTGACTGGATATACATAATCAGAAAGTGCTGGAACTCTACGAAGGATATACTATTATCTAAAAATAGCCAGTTAATTCTTCAGCATTAGAAATATTGTTCAAGTGCCAGGGTTCATGCATGAAAAATCAGATCTGTCACTCAAAATACTGCAGTTATAAAATTATATATGGTTAAGGTGCTCCTGAGTGCCTCTATGATGTATTCATGACACTGAGCTGTCAGTGCCCCCCCTCATCATACCACTACAGCATAACATACCGGTAACTATACCCACTTCCATCCCAGAACGTACCTGAATTCCTTTTAAGTCTAAATCTAACTCTAAATTTCTTACATTTATAAAAGCTCCAACTTTGTTGTTTCCTGCAAACTTGTAATACAGAGATTACAAAGCAAGTAGTACAGAGACAACATAGTAGCTTACAGATAGGAATTAACAAACCTTTAAAGTCTCATTTCCTTAGAAAAACAAACCACGATCAAGTTACTGTCAGACACTTATACTTTTAAACATAAAAGCAATTTCAAGAAATACGAGAAAGTTTTGCAAGTCTAAACAGTCTG
The DNA here is from genome assembly GCF_011077185.1 of Oxyura jamaicensis. NCBI lineage: Eukaryota > Metazoa > Chordata > Aves > Anseriformes > Anatidae > Oxyura > Oxyura jamaicensis. The sequence goes on from NC_048895.1 coordinate 4,468,530, forward strand.
TTCTTGGGAATGAAAATACAGAAGCTGTGCAAAAGCATATGGTAAAAGCAGTTATAGCTGGTGCCCCAGCAGCTCCCAAAAGCAGTCCCAGTTATGCGGTGTGGTTCCTCACAGCCCTTCTTCAGAAGGCCTTAGGGGTTTTATTGTAATTGCGTACTCCAGCAAACAGCATAGGTACACAGAGTAGCACTGGCCATGGTACGTTCATCAGACAGACTGCCTGTAAGACACAGCTTCACCAGAACAGGGCGAATCAGCTGATCTTAGGTAATTTCTATCTTTAGGCATCTCCCTGGTTCCCTGCAAATACCACAAAGTTATTTTATCTTTGATTCTCATTCTCTTCACTTAACATACATTTCCCTTTCCATTCCATCTCCCTCACCTTCTCCAGCAAATGTGTATTTTCCTTTTACTGTAAAATGCTAAGGCAGTCTGGAGCAAAACAGCAGAAGCTGACATTGAAAAGCTGTATGAAATTTAAGGATTCTCATCTTTCAGAAGTGTTGCCACCATGAAGCTTTCCACGTGCTAGCTCACAATTGCTCTGGGTTAAAATGCCCCTTTTAAAATGGCCACAGACTTTTAATAAAACCAACAATTGTCTTTATTCAGAGCAGCATGTGACTTTCACCTGCCTGAAGCAAATATGCCACAGCAACTGCTTCTGAGAACAGCTCCACATGAAATTATTTTTAATGCAGTCAAAGCTTGATTATCAGTGGATAATTTACCCGGGACACTGTAACTGGTTCTACCCAGAACAGCGAGGATGAATTATCACCTAGATAAACTCTTATATTAGATATACCACCTGAAACACAAAACACAACTGTACTGCTTCAGTCAACTCAGACCAAGAGAAGCACCGCACCTTTCAGCCACGGCAAAGCTTAAGACACTATGTGGTGGTGAACCCACACAGTTCCCGGAGTCAGCCATAGCTCAAAGTCCAGACACTGCATCCACGCAGTACTACCTAGCAATCGAAACATGACCCGGACGAGGTAGGAGTACGAAATCCACAATTCATGCTGGGTTATGCCAGTGGCGGGAGAACCCTGGCACTGCCAAAAGCCTGCAGAGGCCCAGCGCAGTGTCCGAGCTCTTACATTTCCATGGAAGCCCAAGGGAGGGGAGCAATATCCTGGTGGCACAGCACGGGTAAGCCTGGGTCCAGAAGGCTTTATGAGCATATGTAAGGGTATATGTTGGTCGTGTCAGACACAAGATGTCTATGAAGAGACCTGTGCACTGTACTTCCGCTATCTCAGGATTTTCATCTGCCCCTGCTTCTCCAGGGAAAGGTAAGTTATACATTACTGAGGAAAAAAAACTATTAAAAAATTATATTTCTTTAAGTCTTATTCCAGAGTCCTGTTTTAACTCAGTGTCATAAATTATCTTTAAATTCCAATAAGATGTTACAGTTCTAAGAGCACATCTTCAAATTAAAGTTTTTACTCCTCTTGTTTTAATAGAGAAAAAAAAAAAAAAAAAAAACAACAGCTCAGTTAAAGCAGCATTCCCATAAAACCAGGTCTGCTTTACATCACCTAAACGTACACTACATGCAGAGAGTCAGACTGCCCATCATAAATATTTGACAATGCCCACTTTAAGTTTCTTAAGGAATCAATTCAGGATCAGAAAATTATAGCGTAAAACCAGTCTTTCCTAGCAGATCACTTAGTACTCCAACATAAACTTCAAAGCTAGGGCTGACACTGACAATGCTGAAATGAGTGCTCTGGTAAATTGTTGCTTACCTCCAGCTTAAAGTGGAAGTACCTACTTGCATTCTTTCTTCTTAATAGCATTACCTTAGAAAATAGTATCACAACTGGAATGACTGTGGTTTTGAATGACTTCTCTTCATGTACCCCAGCTCTGAAACTTTTAAAAATACTTTAAAGTAAAAACACTGATCTCAAAGTTTATCAAACTGTTTTACAAGTAGAACAAAAATGTAATTGCATGAACAAGGTTCCCAAAGCTAAAGAAATTTTCTATTAGTCTTAATTAAAAGTAACAAGGAGTACAAAAATTATAACTAGTACTCCAGGAAGCATTCTATTTTCAAGAGGGAACCTTGCAAATTAGTTTAGCTGTACTACTTGGCACGCTATGAAACAGTTACAGAAAACAACAATTGCTTTTCCCCCACAAGAAGAAAAAAAGGCCAGAGCCCACAACTGTATCCATCTCCATTTACAAACAGATTTATAACAAAAGCACCTAATAACTGTTCTTGAGCTTTTAAGGATAAAATCTGAGAGACAAATATTAATTTATTTCTTACAAAGTATATTTGAGCCTGCTTAAACAATGAGATAAGAATGTTTAGTATAATGACCCACTGCACATTTATCAGAGCTTCAGGCAGTTCCCCAGAAAGCCCAAGAGCAGCTTGCTGAATATTTGAACTCCAAGGCGTTGTTTTCAAACCAGACACAAGCAACCCTCAATCAGAAGAGAAAATAAAATACCGAGAAAGGATCGGCAAGCAGCAAGGTTGCTCCCCTCAACCTTCCAACACACGCTCAAATTTTAGTCACTTTTACTAAATAATCGGTATTTAATAAATCACTCAAACATCAGATATTCAGCAATTTATTGGCTAGTGCAGTGCAGATTTTTTTTTCTTAAAGGTAGTAGTCCAAAATAAACGAAAAACTGCTAAAGGCAATGTCTGTGGTCTATACAAACATCTCCAAGACCGCATTAAGTTTTGCAACCAGCATGCACTCCCATCAGAAGACATATTTACAGGTGTCATTTTGGTATAATCAAGTATTTTGCAAGTCAAGTATCAGCAAGCGCACACAGGTCAAATCTATATGGCTACACACAACCTAAAAGCCAACCCACTTTGCAAGCATCTGCTCGGACTTGTGACAATGGATGCCTGGTAGTGTAGGATGCAATTCCACCATACACCTCCTGACTGTGATACCAAGCGATGGAAAAGGGTGGCTTAAAACGTATTATGCAAGCCTTTCCCAGACATGATGTCCCAAATTCCCCAGTAGATGTTGATACCCTGACCCTTCTACTGCTTTTCTGGAGCTGGCCTCCTGTGCAAACATGCCACTGCCCATTTCAAGCACTGTTCATAGCTCCTCCAAGCACAGAGTATAGAGGTAGGAGAAAGTGCTGTCGGTTTTCTTGATGCTCAGAGAATTTAGAATGAAAACTGATCACTAGATTTGCCAAAAACTGAGACAAAGAGAAGAAGAGAACTCTGGAAAAGTCTAGTTTTTCAGCCCAGTCTCCCCACACCATGAACATGAAAAAAAAACAACAACAATTTAAGTAGTGGTAAGAATAAAGGGTTTGTGTTGCAACAAATTCAGAGCAGTTTAATAGTCATGTGTCACAGACTGATAAACAGGCAACTGACTGTTTCCTGACAATTAAATTAAGCTCTCATGAAAAATTATTAATTTCCCCATTTCCCCTCAAACGGGTTGAGAAGCACAATATAGAGCCTGAGAGAGCAAACCCTGCACAATACAGCACAAAGCACTCACACTAATCTCACACAACTTCTCAAACCATGGTTTTTGTCCAGGGGTACACTTCCGTGGCTAACAGACTGCCTTTTCAAGAAAAATCCACTTGCAGCTTAAAAAGTGGAACGTCTGCTCTTGTGAACGTAGAGAAATACTTCAAGTTTCAAGGATGCTGGTTTTACACAAAACGAGAAATTAAAAGTGATGTGCTTCCATAGCTGGAAAAAAAAACTTTCTCAAGGCCTGCAGAATCCTTGAGTGCTTCAGTTATTCTTCATGAACCTGCTAAAAGGCAGCTACAAGAAATCATCCTTGCCTGCTCACCAGCACAGCACATATGGAAATAGCACATTCTCTAGGAAACTATACAATTCTTAACAGCGATGTACAGAGCTAGCCTTTTGGCTACCATATTTAACACCACAAGTCCCTGCCCCACTTCAGTTTTCATACACAAGTTTTGCCTGTTTCTGTATAGATTTACATAGATTAAAAAATTTCAAGTGCAAGTCAGTTAATAAAACTGTGCAATGAACTGGAGGCTACTTTGATCTAGTAAGGTGAGAGGGAAAAACAACAGCAACTACTAAAACTTTGCCACTCACTTCCTAGATGGGAACCAATCTGCTGTGTGGATGCAGATGTAGAGATTGACAACAAGACAACTGAGGCACAAAGTCATTTACAGACCTTCTACAAATTAGCTAAAAAAAGCAACACTCAAAGGCATTTTTTCCATATGGACTTATTCCAACAAGTTTCAACTTCTTCAACCAGTTGGTGAAGTACTGAATCTCCCAGAGGACTTCTACACACATGCATGGAAGTACGTACAGATAGACAGGATAAGCCTTTTCTCTTCTAATATAATCCACAAATAGCAGTAATTCCTTTGCTCCAGATTTCCCCAGGAAGTTCACCTTTCACCAAACACACCAGATCTGGAAAATTCACAAAGTAAAGTTTTGTAAAACTACAAATAAGCTGGGTATTTTAATGAAGTGTTAAGAAAACGACAGAGTTCCTGAGAGTTGCATGTTCACGTTCAGCATTCAGATTGCAAATCAATTTCTGTGCAAAGCACAGGGTGAAAAGAATGGCTTCTCACCTCTTCTCAGAGTTTAGATTATAGAAACCACCAATTTGCTGCACAAAATTGAAGAAAAAAAAATAGAAAAATTAAGTTTATAATGTTTTGTTGTTGTTGTTTAAATGTAAGTACACCACAAAAGCCATTCCACACGCACATTGAGAATCTGTATCTCCCTCACTAGCAAGCTCTGCTCTGTATAGCAGGAGACTTAGCAGAACTTGCTGGAAGCACCAAGACACCACTGTAGCACTTCCACCATCCACAGGAAACTTCTGACTGGTAATTTCTCATCTTTTCCAGATCAGACCTGAGCAGACAGTGGTCAAGAGAACACAGGAAAGGGGAAAAATTTATTATGGAAGACTGTTAAAGGAAACAGTGAAACATGAAGGGACAAAACTATACGTATACAACAACATTGAAGATGATAAAGCAAGGTAGAGGACAGAGAAGAGCAGAAAGAGATACAGACAAGCAGAACGGAAAACTGAGAAATGGAAAAAATCATGAAGACAGAAAAAGAACAACTTTGAAAGACAGCTAATAGAATGGTTGCAATAATGACGAGGCACTGGACAGAGTAGGAATATTATCAAGTACTTAGGTGAAACCAAATACTCCAAGTAGAAAATACAAGAACTAACAGGAGCCCAGTAGACACTGCTTTCCCCTTTCAAATTCTAAAATGCCAAATTGCAAACTGCTCGTCACTTGTCTACAGAACACAACTGCAGGACACAAGACCTGCTCTTCTCACTCAACACTACTTGAACACAGGAAGACAGAAGTAAATGGCAGATGACATGAAGAAATCAAAGTAGTGAGGAGTTAAAAGTTGCAAAAAGAAAAATTGGTACTAACAATGGAGGGATGTGTCTTACCATTTAACATGGCAGAAAAATATACAAAAAAGAATTCTACAAATTAGAAGGAAGTCTCCTAATCCCCCTGAGGCTATATAAGTCCCTCTATGCAAGAGAAAACAAAACCTTTGGTCCTCCAAACACCCAGGCAACACCTCCATGCAGGCCAGGCGGAGAGAAATAGGGCCTGCGTCTGCTCTCCAAGGTCCTGCCCCCCCAGCCGCAGCACACAGCTCCCAGCCCAAGCGTCCTCTTACCGGCAGTGTCCCGCTGCGCTCCCCATCACCTGAGCATCTGAGGACACTTACAGCAGCTGGTCTCCCCAAGAAGTGGCACTGACAACATCCGGAACAGACTACAACACAACACCTTGGACATGTCTCAGGAATTGCTTGGGATTTCCCCATCTTGAAAACTCCCCTTGCAGAGGAAGCGCCATATAGCACCAAAAGATACAAAAGAAAAAGTAACGGGAAGTTTTCACAGGGAATGAAACAAGTTCAAGTTCTACACTATTCAAGTATTTTTTAAAAAGTCAAATGGTAAGAGGTGGAAAGAGTTTTTCTTTCTTTCTTGAATTCCACTGAAGTTACTCACATAACTAAGCAGGAATCACTGTAAAGTCTGTGTATGCCCAATAGTATGAAGGGGGGAGCACCTACAGCACAAAACTTGTGAACCTTTAGTATAACCAAACAAATGAATTTCCTTAATATGACAGATGGTAACAAACACAAGGAAGTCAATTTCTACAGTTTCCCTAACCTTTAACGATAAGATTTCACTATACACAAAGAGAAAAATCTCAGCAAATACATGTCAACAGCCCATAACTCACAACAAAACTCAGCAGAATGGGATTTACGTAACTAATCTTCAGCATCAGTGATCAAGCGGCTTGAGCAATGAGAAAGAACCAGTCTTCGGCAGCTTGAACAGGAAAAGTTTCAGGACAAAATCATTTTTAATCACATCAAATAGCATGAACTAAAATCACCGTACAGAACAAAAGCTGAAATATCTCTCTAAAAATAGAAGCCTTTCAGCTATGAAAGTCAGAGTTTATCTTTCAAGTGCCTTGCAATTACAAACAAGAAGTAAAAACTACTTTATCTTAGTGTCACCTTCCCTTTTGCTTTAACAGTTCACAGTTAAAAAGATATCATTTCCTCCTCTCATTTTTTCCTCTGGTTATTCTGATTTATTTGGAGTAGTACTTCACCAGAGTCCATGATAACTACAATTTGGGAAATACTGCTATGAAGAAGTTATTTTCATTTTCCTCTAAGTCTGGTTGCTCATCCCCTTAAATGCATCAAAGACAAAAGTAAACATGGAAGACAGTGAATATAAAGTTTATAAACAAATTATAAAGCTTTTCTTCAATGGAAGAAAGCAAAGATTTAGGTTAGCATCGTAAAGTTGGGCCATTACCCCAATAATTCCCCAACAGAATCTCTGCAAAGGTTCTGAACATAAAAACATTGAGGAATTAGAATTTAAGTAAGTAAATAAAGGCACGATGCAGCAGAGGCAACTGTCTTGAAGTCCTGCACAAGATGAATAGGCATAGTCAAATAGTCCAATAAAACTCTAGATCTGCACAAAAACCTACAGGCAGTCAAATAATTGATACTAAAGCTTACAGGCAGCCATTTGCCCAACAGTAGCTCTTACCGACTAAGTGATGCTTATAATGCAACATTTGTGATATTCTTATTATAAAATATATGTATTATCTAAAATAATACATGATGCATGCATCTACAACATAAAATATTCATCCTCTCCAGAGTCCAAATATCAGGCTGAACAACGCACTGTTCCGGAATATATTTATTTATTTTCTACCTCATGGTAAACATCATGAGTCCACCTTTAAGTCTCTTCTTTGTACCTTCCACATGCCAGGATTCCGTGACAAGAAGTCAGTTCAAGCATCTTCAGCATCCAAATTAAGGGTGATCCTGAACTATACAAATAGCAATAAAACACTCCAGTATCTCAAGTGTTTTATGGACCTGATCAGATTGGAAGGAGTTCTGCAGCCTAGCTAACAGTGATGATGGACAGAAGACTAAAATCTGTAGCAGTACTTCCAGTAGCACATCCATGGGCAGTGTTACATCCATCTCTCATGCTTAAGTAAACTCACTTGTGCTTGGTGGTTTTTTTTTTTAATGATTTATAAAATATTTAAGAAAAAACATAACGACAAATATGGCCTAAAAGCTTGTGTACCAATATTATCTAGAAGTCTCTACTAATCAATGTGAACAGATTTTATAAGGCTTCAGTATTGCTAGACAAAAACAGTTGGGCTAAAGAGGCAATCACTGAAGAAGCAGAACACTGGGAATAACACTTCAGTTTCCAGAACCAGAGAACTGCAAATAACCTAGGCCTGCCAATGTTACCTAAAACCATGACAGCCACTCTATACCAAAACCTATTTTCCAAGTTTGGTGTTCTTTCTGGTGTTTGGTTTGTTGTAGGTTTTTTAAAATAAATAAATAAATAAATAAATAAATAACCTTCTATAAAAACAAACCAAACATAAAGAACAAAACAAATGTAAACTGAAACCATCTATGGAGTTTTAAGTCAACATACATCAACACCCGCTGTGGTCCCACAGGGAAGCCTCTTAGGCAACCGAGGCTCTCTGTGACATGTCACAGCCAGGATTACAAGCGCAGCTGACTCAGGACCAGTATGAGAACCTCAGATTTCCACTTCAGGCTCAGAAAAGGCAGTCCCAGGCACACAATAGCAATCTTTAACACCTATATCAAGGAGCATCACGTACTCCACACTTTTAAGTGAAGGCTGTGTAGGTGTCCAACGATAGAATGGTTTTGCTGATACCTGGAAACCACTGCCATGAGACACAGTGACCCGCAACACTGTGGTGTAAGAGACTTGAGAGAGAAAAAATCCATGTTTATGTTACATTTTTGTATTTTCTGAGTTAACGAATAATTAGTTCATGATTATATGAATACCTGCATAGTACCTAGCAAAACAGAATTATCCTGATCAGGGCCTCTGGACAGCACAGCAACGTAAATATTACTGAAGAACAAATGAAACTCAATATAATCCCTCCTAAACTAACAAGAACTGGCATCCAAAGAAACCAAGGAATGTACAGCGTATTGATACCAGGGTTCATTTTAGGATACAGGATGCTGGAAATTAACATAAAAGCACATGACGTCCTCTACGTACTTTTCCCGTAGAAAGCAAGTACATTTAAATGAGCCCTTCTCATGAGAATCTGTTAAGTCTTTTATAAGTAACTGCCCTTATCTTAGACTTTAAAAATAAAAATAAAATAAGGCTACTTAAAGTGTTTATGTTGAGAAAGATTAATTCAGAAATCAGACTACCCTCTACGTAGACTTTACTTCTATTAAACCCTGCCTAGGAAAACTAAGTGATGCTAACACACTTAGAGTGCTCAGCAAGAAATTAAACCATTCAAGCGAGCAACAGATCTTGCAATACAAAAAACTGCTTGAAAGCCTATTTCATAGATGACATTGTGCTTCATGGAGTTCTTGGATCAAATCGTAACGTGAAACTGCTACTACTTCTCAGGAAAGATCCTCAAGATCAGGGAACTTACTGGGTTTCATACTTAGATCAACTGCTGATAGTAAAGATGCTAAAAAAAAAAAAAGCAACACTGCTGCTTCTCTCCATAAAACACTGCCTGCTTGTCATGCTTAGGTATAGTAATGAAACTTTGTGTTAAATACACACACACACCCCTTTGGACAAACAAAATACATTTTTAAACTAATTTTCTGATTCCACAGGAACTCACCTGGCACTTGAAAACACTGTAGACGTATGCCCACCAGCTGGCTACCTCTTACAAAATCAGGCCTAAGAACCTCGAATCTTGCAATGAGCTCCAGCGAGACAACCCTGGGCCTACACAAAGGTGTCTGCTAGACAAAAGCTCTAGCTCTGCACGCTGTGATGGGGTATGGATTAATATTTTAACAGTTTACAGGAACGAATATACTTATTTAAAAATATGCCCAGCTGCTTGCAGAATCACAAAGTTCCATCCTTCTGTCCTCTGCAAGTTGCTAACTTCTTCTGAAGAAAACTGGAGCTCCCCAAGTGTTTTTTTTCCACGCAATCCATTAGGAGTTGTTAGTCAATTCACTTTCTAAGTGACCTGTCATACAATTGATACCAAATAATTATTTTGTAAACATTAGTGCAAATGAAGACAAAGGGCTGTATGTACTCTCTGTAAAAATATTTAGTTTAGCAAGAAATTTCTAAAACAAAGTAGATGATGCTTCTTGGACCTCTTTCAAAATACTGTTTCAGTAGTTTCAGTGAAGAGGCAATCCCAAATGCTCAGCGGGCAGAAAAGGAAACTGCTGGCAGTCTCTGGCTCACACATTTTGGGCATGACCTCATTCTTCACTACTACTTTCCATTTTTGCTGCAATGCCTTAAAAACCAAGGCCTGACATTGTTTTTGTACATTAAGATTAAATATTACTTAATAAATACAAAAAATACTATTTGAAGTTACAAAAGAAAGTATATCGCCCTTGTAAATCCTTCTCATAGCAGGAATGCAGGTGTACAATGCACCGTATGGTATAGCTCAGTATCCAAACGCATACACGAAGTGTTTAAGTTTTCTTAAAGCATCCTTGCTCCTCTGGATGGAAGACTAAATCCAGTGTTATTTGAGCAGCATTTCTGGAAGTTCATTATACAATAACAATGGTGCACAATTTCCCTAATAAATTTAGCTGTAAAAGCCAAATTTGCTTTTCATAAATGGCAAGTTTGTATTTTAAATTACACAGAACCATCCATTATATTATCTAGACCATAGCTTATCAAGTATTATAGCAATTTATGATACATGGAATATCTACGTGCCTATATCCCGAGTACCTTGAAACGGTTCTAGAAATAAATTCATACTGGAAATTCAGAGATTTCTTGAAATACCAAGTTTAACCCTGCATTTTTTTTCTATTTAAATATATCAGTCTTGATCAAGTTTAAACAGCGATTACGTATCAGCTCATCAAAACCAACTGAAGTTATCTCTTCCAGCAAACAGTTGTCATCGGCGCACCGTTGATAATTTAGACCTATTTTGAACCTACTGTTTAAATAAGCACTTGGTCTATAATACCAACATATTCCCTACCTCTGCAGTTGAGAAAGATAAGATACACATGCTAAATTAAGTAAACATCCCAACAATTGTTCAAAACAAGATATAAGAACTACAAACTTAGTAAACTGAACAAGCAATTTTAAGGACCCAACAGTTCTCTGGTATTAACCTTTTGATCTGATTTATTCCCATCTCCAGACTCTCCTGAAAGTTTTACACACACGTTTTTGCTTTCCAGATAAAATGCTGACCGCTGCTGAATATCATATTTCCCCAGCAAGTAAGAGGCCAACTCTCACCTATCATAGTATCTACTGATAGATCTTAGCAAAGAACAAATACCACATGCAATTAGGCCTCACGAGAGTTTTTTTTAAATAAAAAGAAAAGAGAAAGAAGGCAAGCTCTACCCGGGTACCGTTCTAGGAAGCATTCTGTGTTTCAGTTTATTGGAAGCTGATTTGCTTCTAAACCGACGGTGGTGTGCGACCAGGAAAATGTTTACGTTTAAGATTTCAGATAGCTAAACTTCCCGCTAATCACCAACTTCAAGAGGCAAGTTGATTAAATCCCTCGGCATCTCCCAGAAATACCGTTTTAGGGTCTTTGTTCAGGAAGCAGCTCCCCAGACGGCCCAGGAAGGCAGGAAGGTGCCTCGCAGTCCGCGGAGATCCGCGAGCAGGTTCCAAGGGACACCGAGGCCTACTACGGGGGGGGCGAGGGGATTTCGTGCCCCGAACGAGACCGGGATCGCCGAGGGCCACCTGCCGTGCCGCCCCCCCGGCCCTCCCCGCTCTTCAGCCGGCACCCGTGCAGGGGGAAACTTCGGGGGGCAGCAGGAGAGCACCCCCGAGGCGGAGCCCCAAGTATTCCCTTCCCATGCCGAGCCCGGCCGCTCTCCTCAGGGCGCCGGCTCCCTCACAACCCTCACAGGCGGTGGCGAAGCGGCGCCCACCGCCGCGTCCGTTCCCCTCGGCCTCGCGACTCACGGCGGGCTGCCGAGGGGAGGCAGGAGCCCTCGGAGCCGGCTTTAAAAGGCGACCGGCCCAGGCCCGGCCTCCAGCTGCTGAGCAGCGCCCGGAGCGGCTCGCGGGTAGCTCCTCAGCGAGCCGGAGCCAGCTAGGCCCCGCTGCGGCTGCCGGCGGCGGGCTCCGTCCCCCGGCCCGGCCCCGCACGCACACACCTGGGGGGGCTCCTCGGCCAAACGGGGGCGACGCGAGGACCGGGGGCACGGGGACAGGCCTCAGGGAGGAGGGCGGGAGGGGGAGCCGCAGAACGGGCAGGTCCCCCCTTCGGCGGCCACCCCGCGGCCGGGAGGCCCGAGCCTGGCGGCGAGGAAGAGGAGGAGGAGGAAGGGCAGGAGGAAGGAGGCGAAGCGGGGCCGTAAGCCAGCCCCTGCGGGGACCGCGGGGTCCCGGGCCGGGCCGGGGAGCGCCGGGGGGGAGGGTAGCGGGGGAGGGCGGCCGCACTTACTCTCATTTAACACCTCCAGCAGCTCGGCGCAGCTCTCACACATTGTTCATTAACAGCAGCAGCCGCCGCCGCCGCCTCCTCCCGACCATTGATTGATCCGCTCGGTGCTGCTGATTGATGATTGATGGGGGCCGGGGCGGGGGTCAGCCGGGGGGAGGGGAGGGAGGGGGCGGGAAGGGAAGGGCAGGGCAGGGACGGGCAGGGAGAGGGGGGAGAGGCCGGGGCCGCTCTGGGATCGGGGAGGGGGGGATGGGGCGGCTGATCAATGCAAATGAGCCTGTGGCGGCGGCGGCGGCGGCGGCGGGGAGGAGAAGCCGAGTCACTCACTGGCTCCCAGTGGCTCCACGCGCCGCCATTTTGCTGAGGGGGAAGGAGGAGGAGGGGACGGCGGCGAAGGGGGGGGGGACGGGGCGCTCGGGCTCAGCTCGGCAGTTTCCGACCAGGCAGCGGGCGAAGGCGGCCGGGTCCCTCCTCCCGTCCCTCTCGCCCCGCCTTCACCCCCCCGGGCCGAGGAGGAGGAGGAGGAAGGGGCCGGGCCGGCAGCCGGGGCCGCCGGGCTAAAATGGCGGTTGCGGCGGTTGCGGCGTCTCACGCGCCCCGGGTAGGGCGGGAAGCGCCGAGCCTTGCCCGCCTCCTGTGAGGGGGGAGCCGGGCCGCGCTGCTCGCCGCCCCGCTGCTCCAGACGGCCTCGGCTGAGCCCCCGGGCTCGCTCCGTGCTCCCTCGCCGTTATTAAACTCTTGAGCCAAGCTGGAGGCTGCTGCTTCGGCCCGGGCGGGAGGTGGCGGGCTCGTGTGGAGGGGGAGCGGCCGCGGCCCTTCGGGACCTCCGGCCTGAAGGGAGCGCTTACCGCGTCGCGCCGGGCTCCAGCGAGCGCTTTGTCGGCACGCTGCGACGCGAGAAAGCTTCCTATTGCTAGGAGGTCTCTTGTCTTTTACGTGTTCTTGGCGTTTTCCTTTGGCGGGGCGCGGGAAGGAAGGAAGACGCGGCGGCCATCTCCTTCCCGCCCAGCCCTGCTGAGGGGAGCCCGAGCGGCGGCTGCTGAGGTGACTGCCGGGAGGCGCCCGGGAGCTCTTCCGAGCCCGGCATCCCGAAAATAAAACACTTGAAGTGCTACGGTATTGTTACGTGCACATAACTGCATTTTATTATTTTTGTTTTTACCTCCTGTGTGGCGGAGTTCTTGTTCCTGCTGAAAGAGGGGTTTGCTACCTTGGTAGACAGTATATGATAGATGTCTAATGGCAGGTGCCGCTTCTGTAAATAGTTGAAAATACCGCCATTTTCATGAAAAGATCTTTTAAAATATCCTATACCTGAAGTTCTTTATGCTTTTTCTAAGCAAAGTTTCAGAATTTATGCCGATTACAACTACCATTTAACTGTCACACTTTGAATTGCTGTATCAGACCTCTGGAAGACAATTGTTGGAGCAGCAGTTTTCTGTACAAAAAAAAAAGAGCTTTTATTTAAAAAAAAAAAAAAAGGAAACCGTGCACACGCGCATTCTCGTCTTCCCGAATCCGTGCAGTTGGAACATGCATCCCGTTCTGTACCTTGGCTGCCCGTTCCCGCTAGGCCGGCGCCCCGGCAGCATTTCGTGCTGGTTTGTATTGGTGCAGTACCGCCCAGCGGGGAGTTCCTGCATTGCTCCGAGGGATGCTGCTTCGCTGACTCGTACGTAGGATTAAGGAAACAAATCTATTAAGAGCTGCAATGCAGATGTGGTATATGTAGTTTAGTAGACAGTAAAATCAAAATTGGCGAATTAGGAAAAAAGATGGTGGCTGTATTGCGTTCCTCAGTGGCTGACTTGAATGGGGGAAATATGAAATATGAGTCTGTCATCGCTGAAATCCAGTTCTGTCTTCTTTTGATTCCCATATGCATAGGGGCTATGATATCAATGCTAGTGCTAGTATACGTAACCTCCCACTCACGTACACAGAATGCTCTCCTAACAATGATCAAGTTCAGTTTGTTAAGCGAAGACAATGAAGAACAGCACTGCTTCAAAATGAGACAAGTTCTTGTAGTCAATGTTCCTAGATGTACTGAACCCTGCAGGGCTTTTTTTGGTTGTGTGATTTCCTTCAGATAGCCTGAAAACTTGTATAATGGAAAAGAGCAGTCCAGAGTCTAAAATAATCGCATTCTGCCTGTGCTTGAAGTAAGACATCACCAGCCGCTTCTCTAAAACGGTTTTCAAAGTTTGAGATCTATGTGAAGGTAGATCAGAGGCTTTATGTTACATGTAGGCATAGTGTAATTTTTTCACTTGATACTGTGCTGGTTTACCCTCAAGGAGTCTATGAGATTATTTCAATTATTTCTCTTTGAAATATGTCATATGCTGAATAGTTTCAGTATTTGCTGGAATACCTTTTACTTCTTACAATTATCGGAATTGATGTTACTGTAATTAGAAGCTGGGTCTGTACAAAGATAAGCTTATAAGACATCTTGCCTTTGGCATACCAAGCTAATATGAACACCGTATCTCAAAGAAATCATGTTTATTTGCTTCCTTAACGTTTAGCAACATTTTGCGTGGATAGAATCAATGGCTATTCAATTTATGCGAGTCCTCTGCATCTGGAAAAGGATTACATTTTTGATAGAAAATATAGTTCCACTCTGCATAATCTAATTTGAACTTGCATTTCTCTTTGCCCTCTTCCTTCCTTATACAGACCTTGCAGTCCATTTGATCACGGATGCAAAATTAACTCCTAAAACATCTCAAAAGATTATTTTTCTGACAAATCATCTCTTTGATCTGATTGCACAGCCACATAAACACTGGAGTCAGCGCAAGGAAGGGGCCTTTTGAAGCATGGTATCACATGCCAAAATCAGTGAATACAACAGAAGAATATGGGTGACCTTGAGCGTCTCCTGCTTTTGTACAGACTTGGGACATTGCCAAATACATTTTACTGCACACAAGAGTCTCATTTTTTTAATAAAGATGAAATTGCAGTTGTAAAATTAAATGCTAGCTTCCAAACAGAAGCTGTAAGTGTTGGTGATAGTGATCATCAGCTGCTGGTTCATCTATTCATTCCTTATTTTCCCTTGGCCTTTATTCCCTGTGCCATCCTTGCAAGGTTGTTTGATCCCCAGGAGGCCATCTTTCCTTCCCTTGACTGTGATGCTGCTCTTGATCTGGAACTACTTCCTTTGGTAAACAATTTTTCTAAAGTAATTGAAGGTAAATGCAAGACCTGAGCAAAAGTAAAACTATATTCAAGCTTGGGACTGGATGAAGAGTTTGCGAACGTTCATACATGATCTCTCCAAAATGAGCTTCGCTGTGTACCAACACTGGATTAATACTGTAGTCCTGGCATTCTTCAGGAGAAAGATGAAGATAACTGTTCACCAAAAGAAAAAAACATGAAGTGGATTATAGTTTCAGGTGGTAAGGCTGATCATGGCCACTGTTCTTTTTCTGGAGAGCTTCAGCCTCTCCTAGCCTGCTTTGTGCACTCTATTTCTAAGCCTTCATTTAGTCTGAGGATTGTACCCAGCCTCATTCTGGGATAATCTCTCTCTGTGTGTTTCAATTGTTACTTGGTTATTTTCGTCTATAAAGTAGTAGTTACATGACTGATCATCCTCTTGATTCAAAAGCAGGTATCTCTTGTTCTCAGCATGAGTGACAGTACCATCAGTAAATGAACCATCTTTCAACTTTAAATGAAGTCTCTAAAGTATGTGCACAACATTTTCATACATTTGGACCTCTTTTTGACTCTTCACTTGTAAAGCATGCATTTATGACTGTTTGTAGAAATTTGTTTTACTGATTGCTCAGTTGCAAGAAGTTAACCCAAGAAGCCAACTGCTCACAGGTAGAGCTCTGGAGATAAGAGTTCACAGACTAAATATATAAATAAAATGATGGTCCTGATGCTCTTTCATGAAATTACCGATCCACAAATGCCTGCAGGCTTGCAAAGTATTATTTAAAAACTGAGACAATGCTTAAGAAGAGCAAGATTTAAATGGTATTAAAGAAAAAAAAAAATAGGCCCTTTTACATATTCTGATGGGAGACTTGAAAATTTGCTATTTAACTTGTAATGAAATGAAAATACAAATGTCACTGAGCTTCTGGACTTCTGTCATTCTCATCTGTATTTGTAATTTTGAAAGTGTACCTTCCTTAACCCCATCTTCTTCTATTATTATTATTTTTAAGTGCTCTATTTTCTTCTTCCCACTTACAGCATAAAGAAACACTCACAGGTAGACACACATATGAAGACCAAGAGCATTGCAAGACCAGGCACGTTGCAGGTATGTATGTAGACAAAAAATGCTACTGCAGGTACAAGTTCTAATTGGATAAGATAGAAAGTTTTCTTGAATATACTGCTAGCAAAGAGGCTGTATTAGCTACATTCTATTTTTAAAAAGTATACATTTCTGCCTGTGTTTATCAAGCTGGCATAGCAGCAACCAATTACAACACACTAACAGCTCCATCAGGTAGCCCAAGCAATCTTACCCAAATTTTTAAATACTGAAAACAGAGAAAGGCAAGAAATAGTTGAAAGGTACACAGCTGTAACCAGCTAAAAGTTCCCAAGACCACACTGTTGTTCATCTTTGTTCTCCTCCAATACAAACAGTAGTAGAAAAGGTCTTCTGTCATCCAGCCAATATCAAAGTTTAAGTTGACGCAAAGCGTCAATTATCTAATGTATTTTGCCCTGGAAACACCAGGGTTTTTGACTCATCATTGTGACATAGCATCTTTCTCTAGACGCTACCCATTAGGATCACAAACTATAAAATAGTTTATTTAGAGAGGCTTGAAAAAAGTGATCTGAAATTACCCGCTTCCTTCAATAGTATTTGCACTGCTGAAAATAGAAGTACTCGTTTTTTTTTTTGTTTTTAATTTTTAGAATACAAACAGGATCTTCCCCCCACACTCAATAAATGATTAGTGGTTTCAGGTACTTCAAGTAATTAAGGTGCATTATACTTAATATCTGTAAGAAAGCTCATCTGAAAAGTGATTTCCTTATCAACTGGAACGGCTAAGCCTTTTTCCAATAGAATGTTGTTGGTAAGCCTTGGACAATGGAACAAGCATCTCCTAGATGTGAAAGTCAAAAAATGAGTCCTAAGAAATCATGTACAGGTGCATTCATGAAGGGCAGGGAGGAGAGGTATGTTGTTTTACTCAAGTTTGGCAACAAATTTTTATTTTTTAAGTTTTGCTGTATTATATTTGAAGACACATCCAGGAAGAAAGGGAAAAAATCTAGGTATATCTTTCAGCAAATAATACCTGGGTCAATAATCATTCATCTAAAGAGACAGACAGGCTCTGAGGCACGAGCAGCACTAATGAGAGTCCCTCACATTAGTCGGCCTCTACACATTCTAATGGTGCATCATTTGCAGCATCTTTTCCTTATTTTTCCCCCCATGAAGAAACCCACAGCCTTTCCAGTGCTAAAAACTATCAGAAGTAACTCTTCAAGGTTCCTTGAGTGATGAGCATTTCTAAAACTTTTTGCATAAATATTAACTTTATTGGAAAATAGTTCACTTAACCAGATTAACACACACCAAATTATTCAAGTAAAAAAAAAAAAAACTAACCTAAAATGCTTTGGAAAATAATCTGCTTCAGTTACAGTAGCAAACACATGGTAGCCTAAAACAAGTACTTGGGGGTGTCTTCATCAGCTAACAGGCAATCAAGTCATGTAAACACAGAAAACACCCTGTAATATTTTTGTTAACGAGTGTACCTAGAGCACATAGAATTATTGTTTTTCTTTTAAAATCTGTATAGAAATATGCACAAAGTAAACGTTGGTTTACATATAATTACAAGTTGTAGTTATTTATATGATGGGTTCATGCTTTTTATCAATTTCTTTTCATTTCCAGAGTGTGCATTCAAACTAGTATCTGGAACTTTCTTAGTTGTACGTTTTAATTATTTTCCACATTCAGGATAACTTCACTAGAAGTACGCACACACCCTTCCTCTCCCCCCCCCCCAAGTCTTTAATGGTATCAAGAGCTCTGCATAAGCTGAATTTTTATAGCATCTGCAGAGATCAGCAAAAGGCACCAGTTCTGAAGATAACACCACAGTTTTTTTTTAGATTTAAAAGGGAAGTGAAAACTAACGTTAAATTTTTTTTACTAGATCATCTAAAAGGTATCAAAATAATGAAACAACTCTTCTCTGAATTGCCTTTTTAAAAATACATTTAAGATGCTGTTTGAAAGCGTAGGTCAGGTTTAATTCTTTAGCTAGCATCAGACCATGAGCCTCACAGACTTGCTTCAGTCTTGAACATTAAAGATGTACATAAAAGTGAATATGTATTTTTCATTAAAAACTATTTTCTATGTACTGCTAATGTCACTGCATGTCAGAACTAATCTCGTTCTGTGACTCATAGGGATATGGTCATTCTGAAGTCATGCTGCTGGGGGCATTTCCATTTTAATTTCTTACTGGTCTGCACAGCTTTCGATAATCTGTAGCTCTATAATGCTGCGACTCAGCCTGGTCAGAAGCAATTTTAATGGGCATTCCAAACGTGTCCTTCAACAGTACTTCAAGTATTTTAAACTGCTTATTAAAGTACATACTGCCTTACGAGAACAGAAAGCCATACTTAATGGGACAGGAAGACATGGAAAAGCTTAAAGCACAAGTCTGACAAAAACGGAATTTTGCATCTAGCAGAGTAATTAACCATTTTGGTAGGCTATATTTTAAATCCTAGTCATAAAGGGTTTGAGGAACCTTCTCTCTACAGCTTAGCACTTTCAAATCACAGTATTCGTGATAAATGATGTTCCAGCAGTAGGAGCTTTGGTTTTTTAAGGCCAGCTAAGTCAAACAATGGAGAGATGTTCACAAACAGAATGAGACCGGTTCTTAAGACTGGAAACATTCTGGTCACAGCTAAATTCTCTATGAACACTGCTACTTCATGCATTTCTACTTCAAAATGAATGTACAGTACAAAACTAACTACACTATCCAAACTTACATAAAACATCTCCACAACTGTCTAACCTTGTTGTATAGCTCTGCATGAACGGTTATACTTTGCATCACAGTACCAATCCTAAGACTACAAGACCAAAGAAATGGAGAAAACTGTGGGAGACTTTAATGCCAACTGTTAGAAAACAGAGGAAAGACATTACAAACATGGGAAGCCAAGACTGTACGCCATCTTAGTGTTCATACTGCTTGCTTTTCTTATCTGTAATTCATAAATCTGTGAAAATCATTTAACTACAAAACTTTAGGTAGAAAAATAACTGCAGATCTTGTCTATATTCATTAATAATATGTACTAGTATCATTTGTTTAGTCAAGATACAGTGCCATAACTCTTTGAAATAATTTACAAAGAGTCCATATAGAGAGAGCAAGAGTACCTTATTCCTGGCATTTTATAGCAATGTAGTATGGAATATTTTTAGTCATGGAGGTAAGCCAGAACAGCTACTGTACTTCCAAATAGAACCCAACTTATTTCATGTTAACTTTCGAGCATAGCCAAAGTCCTTGAGATTAGGGAAGCCAGAAGCAACAGCTATCTAGACCTCAAAGAACTTTTCCTATGCCTTCAGGATACAAATCTTTATACGATCACAGCATTTTCATCCAATGAAAGAATAAGCCGAAGAAAGAAAAATAAATGTAAACCAAGTTTATTTTGCTTTTAAGTAGTGTTCTTTAAGCACTACAGCATGGTAAACAATGTAAATTAGTATAAGTCATCTCAAAAGCCAGAGTTTTTTTTTTTTATTTTATGAGTTGTTAAAAAGATGCAGCCTATTCTAACAGGATAAATATTTTAACCATTTCACTTCGAGTTAATGAAGGCTCACAAATGAGCAACACTCCTCATTGAGGAAAACAAAAAGCTGTTGTCGACAAAGCGACAGCACACACACAAAAACAAAAGAACTGTGTAAAAATAACTAACTGTACTGTGTTCCCATACTCTTTAGAAGTTGCTTTACAATGGGATGATATGCACATGATCTTGCTGCAAACTTGCCATACAACTTGCAAATACATGTAGCCTAGCCTTACCACTCAAGTCCAAAAAGCTGCTAACTGATCAAAAAAATGCAGCACTATAATCCTCTGCATAACAATTAATTAAATCTGTTTTACTCATTACCTTTTCTCCTAGACTGCAGGGCAGGCTAGAAAGAAAATGATCCCAAATTAAAAATCGATACTCTTACAGGAAATTGTATAATTTTGCAATATAGTCTTTTACAACTTATGTTTTGCCTATTTTCCCCTTAGCCACAAAATGGGCATGAAGTAATTAATTACTTTGAAAATGCATTAATTTTCAACTTCATGCAAATCTAAATAAAGATGACCAAACAAAAGCTTAAACAATGGAAGGATATTTCACAGAAAATTTCTTATACAAAAAACACATAAGAAAAAGGGCCACTAGGTGACATTTTAATTTACAAATTGGCATCATTTTGGTCAACAAATATCCAAGTGCTGTTTTCTTCTATCACAACAAAGTAGCTGTACAGAAAGAAAACTGCGTAACTTGTTTTATTATTATTTTTTAATCACACATCTCCTCAGGAATTTCATGTGGATTAAGGATGCCAGGTACAGACATCTGAAGTTTATGCTTCTCCTCTTGAGCCTGCCGAAGGGCTGTTTCTCTTTCCTCCAAGAATAAATCTGATGTGTCTTCACCTGCAAATTCCTGTATAATTCACATGAAATCATTAGTTTACTGTCAAGCGCTTTAGGAAAACTAGACCAGAATAATGCAGGAAACATCTTCCCTTCACTGTCAGACTTTTTGCTTGGTTTGCCTTCCCCGTTCTTAAGGTCAGAATTAATATAAAGGAATGCAAAATTGTGTAAGATTTTCACAATGTTACATCAGATTTCAAGCATATTGTCACTAGAACAGCGTAATTGCTACTTTCAATTGTCTGACTACTGTAGTCTCAACACTAGTTCAACACATGCTTTCCTACAATCATGAATTCTAGCATCTTTGGAAAAATAAAAGGTAGAGTACTACTATTGCATGTTTCAAAACATGCCCCAGTACCAAGCAGAATGTTTTGCAGCCATTTTAGACAAATTGTATACACAAAATGCAAGCAGCATCAAGTATTTAATCCCAATTGATACACGTAAGTCATGCTGAAATGGATTGCACGATCCACCATCCACAGATGCTCAAGTCATAAGAGATTTCTCCTGACATCTTAAGTAGCAGTAAACCCTGATCTCAAAAAACACTGTCCTATTACTTCCAACATCAGCTTCCTGCTGAATAATCGCTTCAAATCCCTTAAAATAAAGCACACTGAACGTACCTTGATTTGGACCAGGAAATCCCTTAGGTGCTCCTTGAAAGCAGGAATATCCTGGTTTAAACTGAAGAGTCCTGTTACAAACAGCTTAACCTGGGCACTAACAGTAAACAAACACATCAGTTAGTATTTCAAGACATAAGAAACCACTCAGAAGTATAACATAACCACAGCACACTTACTCTTGCAGATGAGGAAATGCAGATTTGAGAAGGTTAGCAACGTACTCCTGAATAAACATTTGGTTGTTCACTGGATTTCCAGGGTTTAATGGAGTACTTATTTTTCCCTCTTCTACTAAGTTGAACATGTATGCAAGGATTGATGCATGCATTGTCAAACCTGAACGGATCAAAGTTATACAGATGCTGTTATTATTGCCATTATTCAGGAACAGGATATGTAACATTGTTTTGACGCTTAGAAGGATTGTTTTCATCAACCAGCTCACATATATGCATTCTTACCCGCAGTATGTGAAGTGTCTGTTACGACTGAGAAAATGTGCTGAAGGATATCACAGAAATATGTCTGATAGAAACTCTGGGCAGCTGCCTCTTCTTGCGCAACATTCTGCAGTAGAGTATAAAGTATTTGAAGTCCTGGAAAATATGCATAAAAGCAAAGATGACCAACAAAACAGGATTAAAATCTCCATTTGTCTTTCTGCCTTTTTGAAGTGGGGCAAATACCCCAAGAAGTTCTGATAGGCATTGAGAAGGATTACACATGTAAAGATTTTCTCAGGTAGCCGCTAGAGGGCTGTAGCCACATTATATATGGAGCACTGACTTAGTTTTTACTGTTAGGTAGCAGAACCATAAAGAAACAACCACGTCACTCTACTTGTGCCAGCAGAAGTGAGAAACCCTGTGCCAAGAGAAGTATTTGCAAATTTAAGAAAGGAAAATTACATGAACACAGTTACCTTACTAGCTCAACTGACACTCAAAGGTAGCTTTTCTCCCAATGCCTTCCACTCTACAACTGACTTGAAAACTAGGTGGCTTTACAGCTACTTTTTTTTTTTTTTTTAAATCAAGTAGTCAAGATGCTGTTAGAATTGAGCACATACACACAGCTTCTCCTACCCTCCCTTGATAACTCCCATACTGGAGGGCTTTTTCATTACTCAAGTCTGCTGAAAACTACAGCTGCTCATTAAAACTTCATCTCGAGTTTAACCTGCTGTTGACCAAAGGAAGCACCAATTCTTTACAGTTTAAGGTGTTTCTATTTGCCACGGCTGGCTCCCAGACTGAGTTCACCCCAGGCGTTCGTTTTTCTGTTGGGTTTTTCACTGGTTACTCTGCAACTGTCTTACTGAGGTAAAAAGTCAAACATCGCAGGCTGCACAACAAAAGCAGAGCTAGAACACCAGTTTTAGCACCAATGAGTTGTTGCATCAGTTCAGCCATTTCAGAAGAACCCTCACATGGAACAGACAGCAAGCAGAAACTCTAACAGGGCTCTCTTGCAGCTGTGGGAGTGAAACAGCATTCAACTTTGAGCACATTCACACATATCTGATTGTCCATGTCAGACCAATAGAGGAAAACACCATTTCTGTACAAATGCAATACAGCATTGTGAACACTATATTTGATTAAAGAAAAAGATACAACACAGAATTGGTATTCTACCACAAAATATCTGATACTGCATATTTCACATTTAGAAATTCAGTTTACCTGTATCTGCAACATTTCTCATTGTATGTTTGAAAGCCCAAATAATAGAATCCAGGACAAGTTTGAACTGTGCAGGTGGAATGGCCAGGAATGCTGGGAAGCAATGAGAATTTACAGCCTGGAGTAGCAAGAAGAAGTTTGTTCTATGTTCAGGATATTCTTCAAAATCCTAGAAAGGATAGTAGGGGAAAAAAAGTGAAAATTCCTGAAGAGCTGAAAGATCCAGAGTATCTCCTGCTAAGAAGACAGAGTCAATAATACCCAATTCAGAACAGCAGTTAGGCCCCACCTTAAATAAATTTAAATACAAAGCAAAGGTTACGATTCTGAATAAAGTTTTCTCCCTTGCTTTCATGACCAAAGCTTGATCAAACCATCTTCTAGCGTTACACAAGACTGACAGGCTGAGCTGCATTTTGTCAGTACACAACCTTAAGCACTACTCGCTGCACAGATTTAAGACAGATGGTCTCAATGCTTGTTGAGCACCTCTGTTACTACAGGGGTACAACTTCTGGTTCTACCCTATTGCAAAGTGGCTGGTAGTGCTCAAGTATTATGCAAGTACATATTGCAATTTTTATGCTACAGTTTGCATCAGCTATGGTATTCAGTGAGGAAGCATTTAAAGAGCTGATCAATACTTATATTCATAAATGTGAAAATGTTATTAATTTTAGTAGTTAGCCCTACACTGAAGTATACTTCTGCTTCCAGAAGCATGACATTCCAAGTTCCTGGGACAGAAAAACAACTGATAACTCCACTTTCTGTCTTCAGTTTCTAGGGAAGGTGCTTTATCCAAAGTTTAAATTTAGATACCTTATTTATCATATTTAATGTGCACTCAAAAACAGCATCAAATATCTGAGGTATTTCAGCAGTAATGTGTCCACCCAGCTTGTTTACAATGATAGCCATAGTACTAAGTACTTCGGGTTCTCTAGCAGCCGGCACGTTTCTCTGGTAGTCAATGAGAACTGCATCCAACAAGGGAGGAACAAAGTTTTCAGCTACCTAAATAAAAGAGCAAGCCATGGTTATAACAACGCAGTTATTGCCCAAAGTCTCAAGTTATAGCTTAATTGTTTAGTTACACAGATACCTTTCCTAACAAAGGAATACTTTACACAAACTTCCCACCCACTGTATCCATCCAGCAGTGGTTGCAAGACGATTGATTCTCTTAAACCTCACTCCCCCCTTAGGATCACCCTCAGCTAAAATTAACTGAAGCATCTCAAACACAGTTCAGGCCTACCTCTATATGATCACACTTTATCCTTCATATTTTACAGTCCTGAAACAAGCTCTTGTGAGCAGGAACAGTGCTGACTGCTCTTCAGTCAGCAGCAGGACAGTTCTTACTGGTTTTGTCTTATGAGCTATTTGTATAAAATAAATTTACTTACCATCTGAGGATCATTGGACCTGCTCACCCAGCCAGAAATCAGCTTTAAAGTTTCCCTTTTTACAGTCCTCATACTTCTAATCAAAGGCTGCTTTGTTACCATTTCACCTGAAAAGTTTTAAAGCCTCACTTAATCTGGGTAAAGCGTACCAAACAGATTCACTTCAACTAATACCATAAACCCAGAATGCTTCATTTTTATACCCATGAAGACTTACGCATATTCTGCAGGTTAAGAACTACCTCCCCATTATTCTAGCTCCATAGGTCCGAGCTGCTACTTAGCATTATAAAAGCGCTACAGGCAATACCCTACTTAGACAGATCCAAAACAAAGCTTCAACTTACTTTTTAAGTAAGGGAGTCTTGCACATTTATTTTACTATCTGGACCAAGCTTACATCTGGTTCTTATTAAGTGACGGGGGGGATATGCTGTGTTCTAAAGCAAGCTCCTTGTTTCTTCCCAGACAGACCTAATCCTTCAGCCTTATGTTTACACAAGGAGCCTCATTCTTAGCTGTTTCTCACATTGAGTCTATGTAATCTCATCAGTAAAACCTGTTCTGATCGAGTGCACAGCCATACAACCATTACAGTACGTCCAAGGGAAACCCTGGAAGACTGCAGCCAGGGTAACAAGGGTAGAATTGCTTCTGGCACCAGAGACATCACGGGCAAAATAGAGGCGGTTGTGAAAACATACACTAAGGCAAGCACAAACACAGTAGTTGCCGCTCTAGGAGCATGTCCATACTAGAAGTTCTACCAACTGCTTCATAATCTTAAAAATGTTCTGTCCATTAGAGCTGCAGAATCAAAACACTGATTTCACAGCCAGTTTTATTCCAAATTCTGAGAAGCTACTTCAAGGTCAACCAGCTGCTCACTTACAAAATCGTACTTAACATTCACATTTCCATCTAGCGTCATCTGCATGGGTAAGAAAATTGGTCATAACACAGATGACTAATCCAATAACTGACTCATTTAATCTTGTCAAGAACTACTGTAGCAGCACATTCTTGGATACCATAGGCCCTAGCTTATCTAGCAAAAATTGGTCAGGTAATTGACAATCCCTTCTCAGTGGTTACTGGTCTGGTTTATGATGACTTTGAGGCATCTTCACTAGTTCTGTATGCTTCATTTCTGTAATAACGCTATTTAGTAACAATACCAGACTAAAACTCTGCCGACATTAAGAGACTCAACTCAGAGGCAGTTTTCTCACATTCAAAAATCAGAATAAGCTAGAAGAATGCATGCTACAACTTGTCTCAGCAAGACAGGTATTAGTTTTAAGCAAGCTCCTACAGTGTTTTGCATCTTTCACAAGCTTTCTTGCTTATAGCCTTCCTCCCTCCAGAAACAGTTTCTTTATTCGAATAAAGCAGCCAGCGAACAACAACAAAACCATCTAAGCAAGCGCACTCTTAGCCATTCTCCACTTGCCCAAACACTAAAAACACACAGTAGAATTAGCCCACTTGTAACATACTTGAAACATGATTACATGCATTGCCAGCCCCATTTTCAATAACAATGTAGAATTTCTTACCGTTAGCCTGAATAGCTGCAGAAATATTTTCACTTAGGCACTTGTACACATTCAGCATATCTAAATAAATTCTTCCAAGTTGAATCACAAAGGGGTGGCCAACTGCTTTACATGCTCTTACATTGGTTTTCAGAATGCTACCAAGCTGCTTAACTGTTTCAGGATCCTTCAGAATATCAACATTCTGTCAAAAAATTGGAGTTCATTTTGTTTAATGAGTAAGAATGCCTTTTATCTTTTAGTGCAACAACTATCACTTTAAAGAACTTATCTTTCTCTTATCTTCTTGTATTGAAGAACATATTGCTGAAATTTACAAACCGTTACTGCTGTTTAATTCACTTGCCATCCCCTCACATAGAGAATTGTGATAAAAACTTCAACTGAAGTTTTATTCAGTTGAACTTGTGGCCCAGGCAAAAGGGAGTCTCGAAAAAAAAAAGCGCTATTTTTCTGATGGCAAGTAATCATTCACAAAGAATTCCCTTCTCCTTTACAGAACATGCAAAGCAGCATGTTCTGTAAAATAATAAAAATTGTCCTTTAAATCATATTTAATTCAGTATTCTGCCATTTAACCATCCTCTCTCCAAACAACGTTTTTACTATTATGTCACAACCGTTGCTTTACAGAAGTCCACCACAGCTACGTATAACCTAATAGCAGGGAAAAAAAAAAAAACACACAAGTTTGCTTTACCTCAACAAAGAACGCACTTAAAATTTAAGGGCTTACTTTTGTTGCCTGTTGAATTATGCTGTCCCACACTTGATTAGGAAGCAACATGTATTTTTCTATCAGATGTTCCTGTACAGTCTGGTCTGTCTGTGCCCCAATCATGTATCCCACTGCCTCATAGAACGTATGCACCTGATTGGAAAAAGGAAGTCAAAGAGGAAGATTAAAAGAATACGGAAAAGTTTACATTGTTCTCAACTAGCACGTAACAGAGACTGAAATTGGGTTTCCACTGTCTAAACACCTTCTTCCCACTTGAGTTTACAGGACCTCTCTTCTTTTCTTACTTTCATCACATTTAAAGCAAAGCTCCATTCCCTTCTCTTCAAATGTCACTATGTACATCCTGCAGTCTTCCTTCATTTCGCCACCACATCCTGAAGTGAGGAAGCTCAGGCACACGCCTTTAACTCTCAGGATACATCTCCATTTCTTTGTTTTACATAACACTGGGCTAACTTAAGAGCAAGATAATATTTATATGCAAGCTTGAACTTAACACCTACTCTACCGAAGGCTTCAGTACATTGAAATACAGTCTACATCATGTGTGCACTGTGCACTCTTAGAGGAGTGCATCCTCCCTAGAAGTACCCTCTAACTCCTGCACATACAAGACCCATCTATTATAGTCAGATACTCTTCTTTCCCAAATCAGAACCTCAAAGTTAGATTCAGCATGTTATTCACTTGTAATAATATTCTAGAATACAGGATTTTAACTAAACACTTTAATTCTTACAAGAATCCTAATTAAGATCTTAATAATGCAAACCAAACATACTTTTCATACCAAAGCACTGTCAGTAATGAAAAACAATAAGGAATACAGTTCAAGTCTGGAAAACCATTCCTAGATTTCAGTCTTGAGTACATTTTTATTGGGCTTTAGAAATTTACCCACACTTCTGAATTCAACATACCTGTTGTGGCTGAAGGTCACAGATGATTGTATTAATATTGTTCAAGATTTCGTCAATAAATGGCATGACCTCTCCCACTTGAACCTGAACAAAATGTCGGCGGCATTTTTGTGCTATTTTTATGAAGGTATCACAAGCCATATCCTGGACGCCATCGTGGGTTTCTAAATTAAGTCAAGTCAATTACTGTTTAGTATATTTCCCCAGACATGCACATGTATGAGCATCAACTTTTTATCTTTAAAAAGTTAAAAGAGCAAATGAAAAAGATGATTACCATGCATAAATTCAAATAGCTTGTTGACGACTGTCTTCAAAAATTTCCAGTGAGCCCTCAAAAACCGTGGGTATTGACCTACTATGTACATTATATTTGATGCAATAATGGCTTTATTGTCTTTTCCTCGCTTTTGTTCACAGAGTCCCAGGAGATCCTACAACATAACATATTATTAGTTTCCTCCCCAGATTTGTCCAGTTCAATTAGAAGCACTACAAGACAAGTATAAAAGGCTGAAATGAGCTGTAATAAAGATACAGGAAAGTAGTTTCCATTATCAAGTTCAAAGCCCAAATAATTTAAAAAAAATAGTTGACAACTTGAGCAATTATTTAAGTTTTAACCAAATCGAGAACACCATGTTTTCAGCTATGAAATCCGCATTTTAGATGTAACTGATAATTTCTGCAGGGTAGACCTTCAGCAACCCTCAGTGTTGAATACTGATCAGGCAGCTCATATTAACAAAGATATAGATGCCACACTTCAGGTAAAGGAAACTAAATCCTCTGTATGAAATTGTATGACATGTTAAGAGTGAGGCAAGGTACTCCTGTAGAGAGCATTTTCTTCCTGCACTCTTCTCATGCACGTATTTACCCAGAATTCACTTTGATCAAGGAGTGTCAAGAAAGTAGCAGAAAAGGAGGGTTCTTGTTAGTCAAAAATAAGGTAGGTTATTTTGCCACTCGTTTCACTGTTAATCTTTTTCCTTATGTTTTGCTTTGGAGATACTGAAGATTTCATCAAAATGAATCTTCTCCCTCCCATTTTCACAGCAAAAAGGTTACTTCGATTAATTCATTGTTCATGACTGAAAAAATTATCAGCCTTAAATTTGGGATATGACATTTCCCATTACATTACTCTAATTAACTTGTTTGTTATACAAGGTACCTTGCTGAAACGTTAAAGCAATATCTTTTTAAATGTAGTTTATGCTCAAGAAATCAAGAAGTGTGACAAAGCTATTAGTTCTGCACCATGATACCTTAATTACTGTAACAAGGAATCTTTTTTCATCTTCTTCATGCATTGCTCCACTGATTGAACCTATAGCCCAACATAGGGTATTCAAATTTTTCCACGACCATTCTGTCCCATTCACTTGATTGTGAAGTTTTTCAGTCATTATTCGTTCTGTGTCTGCATAATCCAGATGCGTAAGGTACACTGAAAGACAATTAACATTAAGCAGGTGCTTTTTCAAGCAACAAGCCAGATCACATCTCTATAGACAAAGCTGTGTTCTAAGAAAAAAAAAAAAAAATTACAATGCCAGTTAATTGCAATGCTTCTTTTGTGAGCTTATGACAGAACGAGCTAGAACTTTAAAACCGAATTTGTTAAAACCTCTTTTAAAGAAGGTATGCAAACAATACAAAAATTTAAGTTAACTAAGGTGTCGTGTATCAGATCAGTAAAGTTACTAAGTTAAATTATTAACAAAAGACATTCATACTCATGGGCTATTGAAAATATGGGACTGGCTAGCTACTGGGGACATTATAGTGTGTTAAGCAGTCAGCCAGTTGTCCTCTGTGTCATTTCAGTGTCATTAAATCTGCCATTAAAATGGAGATGGTACTCGGGAACGAGTCTGGATGGGAACATTCAGGTATCACAACTCAGACACTTGCATCAGCTCTCTAATGTAAAATTCTAAATCCCCAGAAATAAAGAGCAGTTTAAGGCCAGATTCGGCAACAGATTTTTATAGTGCCTTAGAATGCAGGTTTCACTGCGCTCTTGCTTTTTTAAAAGTGAATCTTCCATTAAGATTCATACACTGTAACCAATAATTAACACCAGAAATCAAACACTAACTAAATCTGTAAATAGTAAACCTTTATCTGGAAATATGGCTAAGGATGAGGACATACAGTAGCAATTTTAATACAATTAAAAGAAACATACACCCCTAAGTTCTCTACAATACATAGAGACTACTGATTCACTGCTAACAACGTCAACAGTTGAGCATGAGACTTCAAAAGATAACAAAGGGAATATGTGTGCGCATAAATGCAAGAAGCACATGCATACTTCATTGGATCTGACAAATTTTGGCAAATAAACAAAGGTTTTCCAATGGGAAAAGGCAAGTGACAAAAATTGGGTAGTACAGTACTGCTTACTGAAGTCATATAGGAGCACTACTACAGGAGCTCAAAACTAAAAGCCTCAGACCAATGCTGCCTCCTGCCATTCCAATTTGTGTATGTACTACTACTCACTGATGATCCTTTTTCTCCCCACGTAATTCAGATCTACCTGAGCTATCAATTTGACACATACACGCTACCAGTGCAGCTCCACAGACTTACAGAACACGAACATCAGCTAGTGCACTTACCCAACGTTTCTCTCATATTTTTATACAGGTTTATGGAATCTGTATCCTTCATGAATTCTCGTACTACTTCTCCCTGATCATTTTCCACAACTAGCACTTCTTCAGGTTTAGCCATACGGCTAACCATTAGCAATCGAACCTGCACGTTAGAAAACAGTTTAAATTGAATTGCACTGTAGCTTGGAAATAAAGGGTATAACCAGCACTTCACGAGGTCACCTCACGTACCAGCAACTTGGAAGAAAATACTCTAATGCAAACTAAAAAGCCATTAAGAATAGTGCCTGCTGATTTCCCTCTACAAGAACAAGAGTTGTGTATTTTTTTTAAAAAAAGTATTATACCTTCTAGAACTTCAAAAGGTGTATGTAGCATTAGGCACCTTTTAAATACAAACATTTCTCCTCCAGCTCCAACACTCAAGACTTCAATAATTTTCATTTTAGCTCTTATGCAACTGATGCATACAAATCTATTTTTTAATACTATGACAAATTTACTTAGTTGAGAAATCTCAACCCCACCAAGATCCATGCTGGAAACCAGTAATTACAGAAACTGTCAGTAGGATTTAGTAAACCTACTACGCAAACTATATAGCAGGTCTATTACAAGTTTAAAAAGGAAGTTCTTGTAGTGCTTTCATGGACGAAAACAGGGTTAGTCATTAAATAAATTCTTTTTTCCTTTTCTTTTATTATTTAGTCTTATGTTTATACACAGTATCTAAAGAAAATTAACACTGTATTAATACTCCAGTCATCTACTGGTGTCATCCTAAAGTCATTTTGGCAATTGCACCACGTTAAATAACTGGAGTTGAATCAACTAACAACAAGTCATTACTTACATAAAGAGAAGTTTCTAAATTAAGGAACAGTATCTAAACCTTTACAGTATCTTTAGTTAAGCAAAGATTACCTTGGATAATACAGGCAAATAAAGCTGTCTCCTTGGAGGAACATCGAAGTGTTGACTTCCCGAAAGCAATGGAGAAGCAGATGTTGAAAACGGACTTTCTCTGTAGAGCTCAGCAGCTAAATGATTCCAATATTCAAGACAAATCTTGAAAATTTCAGTTTCTTCAACTTCTGATACCAATAACATATAATGAAGAGCCTGGAAGAGTGTTTCAAAAATCTAATTATTATTTCTGAACATGGAATAATATTAAAACCATAATCCTCCATATTCAATTATCCAAACGCTGATGAAATGCTGAATTAGTGTAAAATTTTAGAACAAGGTGCATTTACACTTAAGCGACACTACTTACGAGTCCGAGTAACAACCAGAAGAACTCAAAAAAAAGTGTCATGTCAACTGCTGTTATTTGGAAAGCATGCATCAGTTCTTAAACCTAAGATAGCCTGGACATCTAAAAAAAATGCAATAGCCAAATCAGCCCATTTCTGTATTATCAAAATCATGCCCTCTGAGCTTCTGCAAGACCTTTTGTTTTAGGCCTTCAAAAAACCCTCAGCTGCTAGTTTCAAGAATTGCTACTTTATTCTGGAGATCCTCGTATCCTGAGACAACCTCCAAAGTCACACTACTGATTTGCATTCTATGGAAGATATCTACCAGAACATTTTCTACTTCACTGACAAGACAACCACCAGGCAGACTGAAAAGGATGCTGTTCTGAAAGAGATACCAACTACATAGGCCAACATTTTTAACCCAGCTCATTTTTAAATCCCTGGTGAAAGATACAAACCAATAGCCCACCACTGAACAAAACAGAATGAAGCCATGAAATCTGAATGGATTTTCAAAGCTCAGATACTACAGCAACTCTAAGCACTTTAGATAGTAATAGTAGATAAAGATGTTGAACCGGATTATGTCAAAAGAGGGACTCAAAACCACCTTACATTGGCCCTATACAGATCAATTTATCTTGGCAATTTCACTTTGAATATCTAGCTTCCTTCGGTAATCTACAAGGCTCCAATGAATCTGTGGAACAATTTCACAGGCAGTCAGCTACTTCCACATTGCAAGAGTAAATAGGTTAGAATTACACAGCTACTTTAAAAGTTTTTTCACTATGTTCTGTTACAGTGTGGGTTACAACAGTGAAACTTGCAACAATTTTAAGCCACCCCAAGAATTTTTATGGAACATTTAAACATCCTACAGAGGACACAAACTCATTCGGAACTGAGTTTTGTAAACATCTATTTTAAAATGGTAAAACATTTTAATGTGGTCACATTGAACAGGACAGGTGACAAGGTATAAAAACTGCACTCCAACTTACAAACACTTCCCACAGGACATGCAACAACTTCAGCTGTTAAACCATCTTCCTAACAGAGCCTCAGTATAGGCAGAAACTTGAGCACTGGTTATTTTTTGAAAGCTTATCAAGTTTAAGTTAAGCAATTAATTATTCAGGAATCAATATTCTTTTTTTTTTTTTCCTTAATGGACTAAGAATTCTCTTTTAGCTTATTTCCTAAATAAACTTATGAATAAACTTTTTTTTTTTTGGTAGAGAACTATCTGGAGGAGAAACGTATTGAGAATACAATAGATGAAAGACAGACTAGAATTCAGATGGATTAGAAGTGGTGCACCTGCAAAAGATGGACCCTCCCAATGACACCTGGTCTCCAGGTTTAAACCACGGTTTCATTTTTCTACACCTGTGTCAGGGCAGTTCCTCACCCTTTGCCTCCATACCTGCCGAAGGCTTGATTCTGGGACACTGGGAAAGTGATGCTTCAAGGGGCTATGGAGCTAGTATCATCCCCTTGGAGCTCAGCAGTGGGAGGGAGCTAGCAAAAAAGTTACCACAGAACAGCTCATCTTCAGCAAATCTTTTATTCACAGTTTAAAAAAAAAAAAAAGGGAAAAGCAGAAAGGATGGACAAATCTTATTCCCAGCAACTGCTGAAAGACAGTTGATAACCATGGATCATAAGTCCTCTGCCAAGACCTGTAACACTATAACAAAGTGTGCTCAGTAAGTAGCAATTTGCTAGAGCTCTGGCACTGAAGGCAATGTATAACAATCATGCTTATTGCACAGGAACTGAATACAATCCTCAAGGACAACATTCTAAGCTTTTCAGTCAAACTTTGGGAAGTGGCAAATTAGGCAAGAAGCTACACCAGGACAGGAGAGCTGAACTACAGCATGTGCTGTACCCTAGAAAACAAGTTTGAATGCTGAACAGAAAGTGTGTTACCTCACACACAAGCTGTCAAAAGTCATAGCAACAACCATCTGTATATGTGTGTTAAACAAATATCGTCTGTAAGCACCCATGGAAAAAGAATACACTGTATTTCTCAACTTATTTTAAAGACGTGTTTACACTTTCTAGGAGGAACAATTAAGAAGGAAAGAAAAACCTATGATTTTGAGGCTTTGTTTTTAACATAGAATCACTGAAACTGAAACGCAAAAGAATTGAGGGATTATACCATCACATCCTTTGACTATGAGAACACACTACATTTATAAACTGGATAAACTAAGCAACTTACCTCCATTAATGTTTCCCTCAGATTTAATCTTTTTTCTATAAGTTGACCATGCTCCTTGAGGAACGTGCAGAGAAACAAACTGAGATTCTGAATGAAGTTCTGTTCATCATCTTTCCCATTTGAGTATGCAAGTCGGATATTGGTATTTAAAGGAAGCATCTAATAAAAAGACAGACATGATCAATAACATTCTGTAAGCAAGTAGAAATACTGTTTATTAACAACTATTTCACTGTTTTTGGAAAAAAAGTCTTCCTAACATCCCCTTTTATAGGGCCCTCTTCCAAATGTCTTCCTGCTCCTTCATTTCGTACTTGTCTCCAAAATGGACAGTAGGATGAAAATGTAAACATGTACAAAGAGTTTCTTCCTACCTCTTGTAAGAGCATAGACAAGGGTAATATCTACCCTATTCAGACATTTTCAGCTGGCACTGGGCAAAGCCATTCCAGAAAATGGTGTGTTACCTATACCCCGTAACATTACATTGTCGTAACATTAAAACAACATGAAAGACTCCCCCATAATATTTACAAATTAGTAAGAAAGATTTGGTATGCCTCTTCAGAGGTTATATATATATATACACACACACACACATATATATATATATATATATAAAATGTGTGTGTGTGTGTGTATATATATATACACACACACAAATATATATGTATTCAATGTTCTGATTCTGTCAGGTCAAATGCAAGTCAGGTCAAATGCAAGTTTACTTGAAATTCGGATGCAACAATTACACTAAAAACCTGCAAGTTGCAAAATATGCTAAATACCCAACATGGCATTCAACTTTTCTTTTAAGGAAAAAACTTAGGGCACGGGTATTTGCATTTAGAATCAAGAGCATCATTTAAAAAAAATAAATAAATAAGACACTCTTCGAACACTTCATACAAAGTGATTTGCGTGTCTGCATAAAAAAATCTGCTTTTAAGTCTAATTATAACTAAATAAAAAAACCTATAGCTTCAGCTGAAGCCTTTAGTGGGAAGATCAGGAAAGAGATGTGACATGAAAAGCAACATGCCTTTCCTAAAGCACTTCAAAGATGGACGAACACTATAAATACAGGAAAAATAGACAGTTAAAAAAATAGACAACCTAATTGTTCAGAAGCACTCAAAAAAGCTTTGGTATGAAAATATATTCCATTAAGATAGAAAAATATGAAGCACCATCTTCTATCCCCCTATCCTCAAAAAAGTAGGGCTCAGTACAGATTTCTGGCATCTGCTTGAGCTTAAGTAACGTGTGCTGAGCAAACAGCAGCACCTCACCTGCCTAGCATCTATTATAAATACTATTTGCTAATCAACTGCTGACTTCAGAAGCAACTACTGGTAGCAGCTAGCCCAAATCGCTAATTATCCAGATTCAGAAACATAAATGCTCTAACATGTAACCCCAACACAATGGAATATCTTCTGTAAGAACTATTTTTGACCTTTGGACAATCTCCTTTTGAAAGGTACAACTGAAAACAAGATAATGTTAGGGCCCAGTGTCTGCTTATAGCTTGTTGTCGTATTCCTGACAAAAATTACCTGCATCCTAGAAGACTTATCTGTGGGTAGCTCATGACATAGTGAAAATAATCATAGTCCCCTCATTAGCCAGTATTCCAGAAGAGAAATAGGCCAAAAGAAACAAGGCATGCACCCCTGGCAGCAGAATTAACTCCTGCACCTTTAAGACTTAAAACTTAGAATAATAATTTGTTGAAGAAGTTATAGGGAAACATGGTTTTGAACAGAACGTTAAGAACCAGACAAATTCAAGGAAAAGACGTCAAAGAATCATGTCCTACCACGTTCACCCAAATGCAAGTCAGGCACATTTTGGCTCATTTGTATCACAAACTCATCTTTATACTTAAAGATCAGAAAAACAGGAGTAAACCCATTTACATTGTGGCAACACACTTAATAGTCCCTGGTTATCACTAATAAAGTAACAGTTCAATTTCTACTTTGAAGAATTAAGTAGAACTGTTGCTGAGAAGCATAAGTTTCATAATATTAAATGTAACTCTTAAAATAGCCTTCAGGTTTTGAAGTTGACAATAGAGCATTTCTTCATAAATTCCACATAATTTGTCACATACGGTATTTAAGAACATTTCAATAGAAACCGAAGTCAATACACAAAGCTGCCAGGTACCTTTGCAAGACAAGCACCTGAAAGAGTACTGGATTACAAAACATTTGTATCCTCTAGCAAATCTAACAGCTACTTCATTACAGTAAAAGAACTGTTTACATGGAACAGCACACAATTTCACAGCTTTCTCTCATCATAACAATTCTCACCCTACAGAAAAGGTAAGCTGTATAGTGCAAGTCACTCTGAAATTTAAGATAAATCCTTCATATAAATTATCCTTACCAGATACACGGAAAACTATACTGCTTAACATCACTGAAGAGGAAGTACAGTAATATCATAATATTGTAATCTTCAGAATAAAAGTACTGGAAGTCAAAGGTATTCAAACATTCAGATTTGAAATGAAGCCACAGTCTCGAAGGGAGCATTTTTATGACAAAGTGATTTAAGCTATTAAACATACCACTAATCCCCCCCAAAATACTTTTTTTAGTATGAATTATTCTCAGAGCAAGCTAATTTGCCTTCAAATCAGTAGACATGTTTATAGGGAACTTGTGCAAAAATAACCGCATTTAACACTATTCAGAATGCTCTTCAGAAGCCTCCGTAATTTTAACATCATGAACATTCTCACAGAAGTTAAAAAAGATAGTATCTGTCCTATACGATGCTTAAAAAGATCAAAGGATGACACTTCCTTGCAGGATTTCTACCTTAACCCCCCTCACCAAAAAAAAAAAAAAAAAAAAAAACACACACACCCAACTGTCCGCATCAGACAGGAATACAACTAGGAAACTTACAACATCATGTACCTCAATCTGAACTGCTCAGAGAGGAATTACCACGTTATATAATTAGAAGTATGGATTTACGTGACTAGCTTCCATCAAACGCTAAAACAGCGGCTTGTGGAGGTTAGGACAGTTTAGGCCTCGCGTGCCATGCAGAACAAAGTTTGCTGCATTTCTCTCAACTTTCCTCATCAGACAACCCAAGTGTTCAATGCAGCTCTTAAATAAACCAAAATAAATTGGTCCAGCAGAAATACAGCTGTAATCTAGAGTTGTAGAAAATACACTGAACATCCTCTGATCAAGCAAAAAATACTATTAAATGACACAATGAAGAGAAACATTTCTGCTATCAAGATCTCTATAATGAATATGAATTTAGAAGTTGAACTAGGTTCTACAGAAGTTGACTTTGTTAAAAGAAAACAGACTTACTAAAACCTTACCTGTTTTAACTGCATCATGGTCAATGTAAAAAGTGTTACAAACTGTTCTTCATACTGGCTTACACTGACACCTGCAATCTCTGTGAGGCACTTCAAAGAGACGTTCCGAAACATGGGAACATTTAAGAACTATTGAGAAAAGAAAAAAAAAAGCATTTTACAAGAATGTTGCACACTAAGTTTTATAACTTCTGAATTAAAGAACCATCAATAATTAAATACCTTGTATATTAGTGTGCTGATTAACTTGGTCTCAAATATATATCCCAGAGGAATCCAGTTCAGAAATCGTAGCAAAGTTTCCAATGTTGCATGAACTAAGGGAGCATTTTGGGAGTTTTCCTGTAAAAACACATTAAAGTCTGGTGTTACTTGGCACAACGGAGAGAAGGTGGAATGGAGGACAGGTTAAAAAATTAAAAATAATACTTACCATCACAAACTGACACAGTTGAAATATCTGAGAGAACTCATTGCACATACTATAAAAAAACAAAAAGTTAAAAATTAATCATTTCCACATTCCATAAACAATCTATTTTAATCAAAGTGTCTGTGGCTACAGAACAGGTTCTGAAGGCCTACATCCATGGAGGCATTCACAAGAAGCCACCCAACTTTTTAAAAGTTTTGATGAGAATGACACTTTCTATTTTTGAAGTGGCACAAAATCTGTGCTTATAAATTCTGTCTTGGAAACACTGAAGTTTCTGTTAAAAGGCTAGAACCATCAGTCAACAGAGGCTACTTGCAATAATGCAGAAATATACTTACAAAGTTTGGTACCACCCAACAATCTTGCTTTAAAAGAAAAATCAGTATTCCACAAATCTCAGCAATAAAATTAGACAGATGTAGGTGTTTACTGAAAACCACACAGCGAGAAAAACTATTTGGCAGCAAGCACAAAGTATACACTATTTACGAGGGACTACATATATATACTTGCCTGTCTTTCAAATGCTTAGCTTTCACTTGAGTTATCTGGCCACTGGAAAAATCAAACACTTCTTCGCTCAATAGTTTAAGGATCACCATATTGTTCTGACAAAGGCTTTCACTAGTCCTGCTTGCTCCCACAATATCACTTATAAAAGTTGGCCAATGCTTTGGCCATTCCTGTTTCAGAATCTGAAAAGGGAAACAACCTTATATTAAGTACTTCTGCAAAAGCAAATTACTTTTTGACAAGATTTAAAACTTCATGAAGTCTAGCTTACCTGAACAAGAATCATATTCAGCTTCCCAATATACACTTTCTCTTTCTGGGGAACAGAAAAGAGAAGTTAGATTATGCAAATTATTTGCCTCCCTTTTGCTCCCCTGAAAATATTTCACTTACTTCTACACATGTTGGATCAGAAGAGGTCTTGATAATTAGGCCGACAACATACTTTTTTATACCTGCAGAAGAATTGAGAATTTATTTTCAATTATTCTGGATGCCATTAATGTAATAATAAATACTTCTGAATTGAAATTCTCTCGTTTTTAAAAAGAAGCACCTTTAAGGAACAAATATGCATGTATAAGTGTGCATGGCTCTTGACTTGCGTGCTATATAGCAAAAACTCACCTTTGTATCAATTCTGCAAGAGAATTTCAGATGTACAAAATGGTTTACAGATTAAGCTATTTTGACATAAAAGAAAAACAGACTAAGGACTAGAGTAAGTTCCTGAATTTATAAGTGTAGTAATTTATACCACATCAGCCTATCAGCTTCATAAAGGCTGCAAGACGTTGTAATGAACCCTGCATCGGGTAGCGCTGCAGAACACTGCATTAGGCTGAAGACAGAAAGATGGCATTCAGCACTGTCCAGTCACGACACGTGTTGCAATATGTTCTTACAAGTGCTGTTGTAGAGCTCCCTCAGCAAACTGTATTTCTACCCCATTACCACTTTCAGGTCATACCTAGCAACTCCAAAGTTGGCAAATACATGCTTACAGCTTTAGCCCAATGCTTCTAATGGCAAAACAAAATACAGTAAGATAGTCCTTTTATCAGCATCTCTGACTAACACCTTATTAATAAAACAAACTCCAAGAATAGAAAGAGCTTTCTAAGCATGACTCCAGTTTCAATAACTTGGCTAGAATTACAGGAAATCTCTGGGACATCACCTCTACAACATGTAACAATTCTGAGATGCTCCAATTTACTTAGGTGATCCATTTTGACACCAGGAATTCACACACACCACACTTCCAGTAGAACAGCATGCCTCAGCTTGGCGAAGTTTTGCCTGCACAACTTTGCAAGAATAATACTTAGAACTGTATTCACCACTGTAGCCTGTTGCATTTGCATCCGGAACACCATGTTCTTTTTATCACACAAGGTTATTATGGATTACAGAACCCTTTTTAAACTGGAGTTTTTTTGCCTTTTTGCTCAGGATCATGTCAACTGGGAACAGCCTACATTTGTATCATTTGTTTCATTGCATTACTTCTATAAAGTGTTTTAAAATAACCCGAGTTTTCAGCTCTGCCACAAGAAAAAGAAAAAATAAACAAGACCATAGCAACCAATACTGCCTGCAGTCCCATTTTACCACCTAATCCTCAACACCATCCCCACCACTAACCTATCAAACACTAAAGACACAGGAACAATGGCTTTCCGAGTGACTTTTCATCACAATATACATATCAAAAACCATTCTCTACAAAAGCGTCCAACTTCAAGAAAAGGCTTGCACAGAGGATCTAGAGTCATGAACCACACGAGCATTAGTAATGGTTCTACTTCATTATAGCTTTGACACAATGATCAAACTGAGCGTATCAGGGATTAAACGTTTCAAACCAGGCAAGAGTTCTCTTGCCAGAGGAAAGAGTTTTAGGCCATGTATATATTTTACTATTAAGCTTAACAGAGCCAAAATCTGTTTTTAATCATTTCTTCAGCAAGACAGTCAACTGACGCATACAGACAAAATGCAAACTTAGAAGCGTGTTTTTTTTAAATAAAGCTGTCATTTAACCAAAACAAAGGCCTTATATTCAAGACATTTCTTTTCCCCCCAGCCACTATGCTAAATCATAAAGCATTTTTAGGACTTACTTGACCAAAATTAGTCTTTTTTGCATTTTAGGCCTGAGCAAAAGGAACAGCTCATTCAGTTTTTTAATTGCATTCTCCTGAAATTTGGAAGTACTAGGTCTAGACTTTAAGCTATTAGATGCATAGTACACAGTAGCTGTCCTGCAGGTCGTTCCAACTACAAATTGAAGTTTTCATCATTATCAGCTGGGATCAACCCACGCTACTCTAAAAGCATGCTCATTAACAAAACATATCACTGTCAACCACTGGATTAAGAGTTATTATCAAGCACTGGACTTGGTCTGACATCATGGCCCTGACCTAACAATCGAGGCCTTTATAGAAGGAAAAAAAAAAAAAAAAAAAAAAAAAACATACCACACTTTGATGAAGCTTTACAGTAATTCATAAGTGAGATGTTAAAGCCCCCAAAATAGTATGGAAAGAGGTTTGCAGTGCCAGAAGCTAAACTATTTTAACTGTCTGCCAAACCACTGAGGGAAGTCTATTGCTACAACTCCTTTCATTCTAAAAACAGAACTACAAAGTGAATGTTATTCTTAAGAACATTGTTCTGACTCCAAAGCTGTCTATTTTTTATCTTGCTGCATTGATAGCTGTTCACTTGCAACTTGAATGCCATGCTACTGTTGATCTCGCTGTGAGATCATCTGCAAATGGAAACAGTTGCTCAGCTCCAAAGCTTCTCCATTGAAAAAAAATGGTAACCACAGCTCAGACAACCTGAACACAGCTCCCTAGTTTTCAAATGTCATGCTGCAAGCTTCTAAGGTCTTCCATCCAGGGAACAGTCGCATTCTTAATCCCTCAAACATAGCAGCCATCCAATCCTCTAATGCTTTTTTTGGCTTAAGTTGCATTTTCTACATAATTACCCTTTTTCTGAAAAGAAAAAAGTACTATAGTTTCTGCTCTGTATTTTATAGCTCTGATTTTTATAATCATTCCATAGGAAAGATGAAATAATTCTGAGTAGAAGAAACAGGTATTTATCTTTATACCATGACAGAAATCAACACGTATGCTTGTTGATGCTTTTCAGTGGAAACAGTCCAAGAAACTGAGGGTAACAGTCCTTGTATTTGCTAAAAATTAATGTATTTTGAAGACCTAAGGAAAGTATTACTTTAAACAGGCAGGTGCTGGACACGTACATGCCACACAAGCCTAGAAGATCCCTTTCAATCACAGCAGCCCCTTAGCAAGGCCTGAAGGTGGCAAGAACAATGGCCAAGTCCAGACCCCTCCCTTAACATCTTCCAAGGACTACCTGACATTACAACTATGCTCATCTCATGACAACCTGGACCAAGGGGAGGTCCCTCTTCTGCATTCCACCACCATCACTGGGAAGGCAGTGGCAGACGGTGCTCCTGCTCATGGATTGGTTTGTAGGCTCAGCTAGTAGAAAACTACCAATGAAGTTTCAAAACAACGTTGAAACTGAGCTATCTCAGCACCAGCATAGCTCCCCAAACCCCGCTCACTGAAGGGCCAGAGAAGCATCAGTACTTGCTCAAAGCCGGGGTTCCTCCTCAGATGTGTCCCACAGCAGACAACTAGACAATCAGCCTAGCTCCAACATCAGACCATGGTCCAGTTAACTGGCAGACTGGACACCAGGGTGCTGTCAGAAGGCCTGGACTAACACTGCTGTTAGAATTATTTGGTAAGCAATGTACAAAAGGAGTACAGAGCAAGGACATTAGCTGAACACTGCAACTGTACTCCTCTGATTGAAGGTCTTTCACAAAGCTTCTGGATGAGTTTTACATGTAGTAGTATTACAAGCATAGGGGCAATTGCAACACTTTCTGAAGGGAAAGTGTTTTCAT
This sequence comes from Oxyura jamaicensis, assembly GCF_011077185.1. Classification (NCBI taxonomy): domain Eukaryota; kingdom Metazoa; phylum Chordata; class Aves; order Anseriformes; family Anatidae; genus Oxyura; species Oxyura jamaicensis. Next base: position 4,510,761 of record NC_048895.1, read on the forward strand.
AGGTCACCCGATCTATACAACAGTTAGTGCTAACGGGAGAAAGGAACATTGCATTCCCTAACATCACTAAGCTCTGCAGCCAATATAAAGTGATAAGTGTGAAATATCCTTCAGTTTTATCTTTCGATGTACTTCTGCAAGCAATAACATCTCATCTAGGCCACATAACCTGCAGTTCCTATCATGACAGAGTTACAGCATGTTATCGTGAATGCACACAGTCAGCAAGTACACACCTGTAGACAAAACCATGTCTTGGACTTAAGATGCACAAGCACATCCTTTTATGCAATTACGGAGCAGAAACAACATATACAAAGCGTTTAAAATTGCTATAGTTGGTGCTGCTGATGTGAGCTTACACTAATTCACTAAAATGAGTGCATCTTTTTTTACTTAAATAAGACAATGCCAAAGTGGAACACGTGGACAGTCCAACTACAACTAACTTGCAACCAGAAATAGAGCTTGAAATTGTAAAGCTGAATTGTAAAGCTTCCAGAGAGGTTTGTAGGTGTACAAGCTGACATTTAATGGAGTGTTTTGGGACTAGTTATGCAGTTTAGGCACCATCTTATTTTTACTCTTGACAATGCATTCCTCTCCTGTCCCAAAGACCGTCCTTCCCAAATAGATATGGATTGTTTGGGTTCACTACTATTTGCTTTTTCAGTACAAGTATAAAAAAGTGATTAAAATTCTTTAAAAAGGAACAAAGGATAGATCTTGCCCATTCCCCCTCCCCCCCAGAAGTGCCATGTGTATAATTCCCCCTTCATTACAGACACAATCAGAAAACATCCGTTTTTAAGTATGCAAGAAATTTCCATAAATAAGGTATCTAATCTCTCCACTGAAAAATCTCTTCTACATCAGTTTCCACTGCATCAAAAGCCTTGTACTTAACTCCAGGACCTTCCTACAAGCCACAGAACAAGCCAGCATCTCTCTGAACACTTCAGTAGTGTTTTGTTTTGTTTCTTCTCCTCCGTTTGAAAATGAGAAAAGTTGTACAAGCAATTCAGGTTTCATAATGAGGAAGTGCTTATCCATGCCAACTCAAAACACTCCAGACAAGCTTTCTCTGTTCACAGGAACAAAATTACATTTCACATTGCAGGATTAATGAAACATATCTCCAAATTGTAAGACCAAGGAGCTTTTATTTCTAGACAGGTTTTCACACTGAAAGAGAAAATCCTATCAAGACTATAGCACTTTGACCAAATGACATCCTTTGAAAGCAGTATTAAACAACCAACTCTGCAGAGTATCGGTGTTTAAAACAATGTAGCATCACCTCAAACTGATTAATTTTCTGTAGAATGATAGTAAAATGTTCCAAAAAAAAGCAAGTTCACCACCTTATCGGGTGTTCTGGAATTTGCCTAGCTTTCTTGTACTGAAGCAGCCTCAGTAAGGTTTGAAGGAAAACCACACTCCACATCATTTGTATACACACAAGATGAACTCTCTAGAAATGCTTATAATTCTCAATCTTAAAAAAACAGTAACACCTGAGGAATACTGTAACTTTATACAAGTTAAAAGGCAACAGGGCCAGAAGAGCTCAAAGCTAAAAGTAAATTTACTCTTAAAAATAAGAGTAAATTTAGGAATTGAGGTTCATGTACAAGAACACATCTTCTGAAGAAAGCCCATTTCCCTTCTTGCATTTGGAATTCTAGGCTGGAAGCTAAAACCTCCAAACACAGTCAGAAGCGATAAAACCCTGGCTAGCCTCAAGACCCAACAAGACATTCTGATGTACAACTTCAAGTACAGCTACAAAAATCTGAGAAGAAAGGTTACAGTTCAGGCTCCATAATTATGACATTAGTTTCTCTCTCCAAGAACCTTCAGTTTGCTTCAGTAACTTTTTATTTCACTGATGCTCAAATTAGATCTAATCTTGATTTCAATTGTTGAACACTGCTATTGCTACAAAGGAAAAACAGTATTTTCTAATAAATTGATTTTGTTCTTTCATAAAACAAGTAAGGTTTATCAGCTATGATTGTTATACAAATCAAGTATACTAAGTTCTATAAAGACAATCAGAAATTAACTGACTTATAACCTGCATGAAGAGCTTTGCTACTCAGCTTTACTTTGTTATATTAAGTTTCTTTTCCCTGAACCCATATTTTAGTAGTTACACTTTAAATAAGAAATTCCTGCCAACAATAGGGAAGATTGGAATCAGAAGCCTCCATGCAACCAGTCTTCTCAGCTCCCAGGTAATTAAACCACTGGAATGAATTTAGGAGCAACTTCTCTTGTACCAGCCAACAGCAATCTTTACCAGCCAGTGGCAACTCTTGCCACAGACTAGATTAAATCAGATCAGAAATTAAACATCAAGATAGGTTTATTGCTACTTTTATCTTTTTTTCCCCCAATAGTTTTACTATTGAGGCCGAGATGGATTAAATGCCATGGTACACACTTGGCTTCTCTTCCATCGATGTACTGGAAAAACTAGACAAGTAAAAGCCATCTGATTCATTTTTCCTAAATTAAGTCAATTTCACAATTTCAGTCTGGCTCTGTACAAGTACAAATGTTTTGAAAGGTTGAACCAAAGATATACATTTGTTAGGATGCAGGATAATCTTTTCCTCTGCCATCTTCAGAAGTGCAAGAAATAGGCAAAATAAGAACAGAATTCCTAAAGTTATGATTGAATGATTGCAGAACTTCCAACAGTAATTTTGTTTTTTGCATTGTAATGTATCTAGTATATATACCGTAGAGACAGTGTAGTATATATACACGCTATATATCTAACATTGCCATCTTCTCAGAGAGCAACAAGTCAAACAATATTACCTTGACTGCAAAATAGAAGTACAAAACACCAACTCAAATATATCACTTTCAGAATTCATTGAAGTCATGTAAAGCCAGTACTTTGGCACCTGAAGAACAGATGGGATAACAGGTGCCAAAGCACAGCCAGCACCCTCATCACACCACCACCAATCATCATCTATTGTATGCACTGAGTATCTTTACGACTTGTGATTATTGAATTATATTCTCTATTTGGCATTTGTCCAGCCCCAAACTCCCAAGCAAATCCATCTCTTACTCTTCTTATTCATCTATAGCTTCTTCCACCAGCAGGCATAGGTAAGCTGAGTTTGTAACTAATACAAAACCGCTGGCTCCTTACTGCCCTCCTGCTCTGCTCCAATAGTCAAAATCTTTGAGAACAACTTCCAAACACTGAAACGATATGCTCTTAGTCAGGAACATGGGTGTATGGTACATGAAGATACTCTACTAAGTAGAGTGTCTTCTGCACACAGAAGACTTAACTTCAGGGTGACCCCCTCAGCTTGCTTCTCAAAAAGACACAGCTGTATTTAAGCCTCAGTTGAAGTTGTTTCATACAAGTCTAACGCTGCCACTAACAGAATGAATGTGAGACTGAACTCTGACTTCAAGAGCTACACTATACCTGTCAACCTACTGGGGTGAGGTAAGAAAAATCGCAGAGATGTGGAAACCTCCCTCTCCACATTTGTTTTCATCGACATTTACAAGTGCATTTTAATCAATATAGTTTCAGAACTTAAGTACTGGCAGTAAAACTTCAAAGCACAGCTTCACACTATTAAAAATAGCTCGCAGCAGAACACGGAAATTTGGAATAACTTTAATGAGTTCCAAAGCCAGTATTTAGTAAAAAGACAAGTATAGAATGGTGACAACATTCAAGTTTTGAAATGTCAAGAATTTAAAATGGTTATACTTACTGCTCTGAAAGCTAAGTTTCATGACTTGACAGAAAGCTTTGTGACCGTGCAGTAATTCTGTACCACTGAGGTACCTCTGTTTACTGTAACTGTACTGACAAACCTCTAAAATTCAGCACGTATTGCAAGCCATAAGGGAAGAAAGAATAAAAACCCTGTGTTTTAGGGCTCACAAATTCATTGCAGTGACTAAGACTGGAGTTTGCCCTACACTGCAGTTTATTTACCATCTAGCTGTACATACACATACATGAATTAAAAGACTTCATAGTACCTCACTGCCTTAAAGAATGAATGACCATTAATAAAACAAGACACTCTACTTACATACCATTTCTATTTTAAAATAATTATGACTCCTTATGAGTTCAAAAAAGTCAAATCTGCATATGCTACAAGAGGTAGCAGTCTATCAGAAAAATGAGAGCATACATGTGGGGCTGTATTCGCAGCCCAGACAGGCTGAAGACTGCCAAGTGCAGAGAATTCACTTCAAAGCCAGAAGCTAGCCCCCAAAGCCTCTTCAGATTAAGTTTGGCCTACAAATCAATACAACGTTAAGTGATGATGTTTTAAAAGTATCAGTTACACCTTTTACCTTTCCATGACACTTAGAACTTCAGGTGCTTGCCATCCTACTGAAACCACTATGGCAAAAGGGGCAAGACATGGTTTCATCATCCAGAAACACAGATGTCTTATTACAAAAACCTACTAGCCTAATTGTATTTGAACTTGAAAATTATTTACATGGGGAATGATGGCCTAAATCTCAATTAGCATATGTACGTTAGAAGACAAGGCAAAAATTCTCTCCCTACCTTCACACTGGTTCCTCGGAAGAATCTTCCATCTTGTTTTAATCACATTTTCCAAGATTTGCAGTCCATAATACTGAAAGTGGAGAAGAGCTATATGTGAGTATGTTACTGTAGGACTACCTAACATTCAGGACTCTCATTCAATCAGACATTCACGCTTAATATCTAAGACTTCAAGAATATTAAACTAACAAATTTATTAAATATGTCTATTCACCCATTTACTGAGGTTTCATGCATTTTTTTCATTTTATTTTTGCTATACTATGTCCTGCTGTTTGATCATGCTCACACCAGGAGGAAAAAAAAAAGGAAAAAAAGAAAAGCCCTCTGGCAGACAATTTTGGCTATCTGGAAGAGAGAAAGTAGCAGCCAGATATGAATTTGCATCATAAATGACTGCTCATATGTTCAAGTACTACCACAACCAGGCTCCTAAAATATTTAGCAGCTTGGATGGTCTCAAGCTTCCTATCGTTCCTCTAAGAGCTGAAAAAAAAATCTTGTCTTAGCATCACATGTTCTGACACTTTTCTTTAGAAAGTACTTCCCAAACTTCACTGGTGTGTTACTTTAGGAACAGCAAGACAACCCACAGGTTTATTCAATTTCAATACCCACCCCGATATGGCAGCTATTTCTACTATTTAAAGATGAACTTTTATGCTCAGTCAAAGAACAATAAAAATGTAAGTTCTTGGAAATCCCTTTACCTTTCAGGAATTCCTTCCTAGTTTCTTAACTGAAAAGATTACATATGCAAAATAATCAGTAAGGCCAGTCCCTCTGCCCATTTATCCCTACTGCCAACTCAAAGTAATAGGGAAAGAAGTTTTGATGTGATCAAAAAACTTTAATATGTAAAACCCCATTAGCATGAATAGACAGCAGAGAAAAGGGGACAGATAATTTTGCATTTGCTTTAAACAGCAGCTGACTAGGAAGAAGAAAAAAAGTATATCAATGCCTGAAAGGTAAACTCATGTTTTTACAGTTAAAAGTTTGGCTGAGAATAAGAGTTCTTTTTTAAAATGGTTAGTTGTTATACAAAGTAGGATTATAAGCATTTCAACCAAAGGGATCATATAAACTTCAGCTTAATTAAAAGAACACAATGTAGGCTGTCCCAAACTACATTGCATTTTAATACCATTTTTGCTGTTCTCATCTTAACATAACCTACATTCCCTCCCCCTTTGCTTCCCTCTGTGACCCAAGCTCCCACCAGCTTCAAGTGAGGGTCCCGCATCTGCAAAATAGTCTTTAGAATAGCGTCATCTTCCAAAGTCTTGGGTACAGAGAAAAAAATATGCAATAACAGAAAATTGGCAGGGTATTCCTTTCTTCATTATCAGCAGTAAAAGTTTATCAACTAGATTTTAATCTACAAATTTACAATAGTCATCTCACATAAAAACTAAAAGAAATCAAAGGGGATGTTCATACAGGAAAATGTACAGAAACAGTTTAAGTAAAATGCCTCACAAGAAGCTATTTCAGTCACAGCCAGAGATTTATAGATGTCATCTGCACCTGATCCAGGCTAATGAAATAAAATATACTTAAGAAAAGCTTCTAACAACATTGGAAGTATGGCCACTGATAATCAGACAGTGCTAACTTTCCTGAAGGAAAAACGACAGTTTTATTTCCAGATTGTACAGGCACACCTATTAATAGCCTTTTCATCTAACCAAAAATATTGTTTTCTTCCACATTGTTTTTTTCCCCCCCACAAGTCAACTTACTCAGTCAGCCTCAAAATCAGAATGGCAAGCCTTATTTCATTTTATATCAACATTACATGATCAAACAGAACTTAGAGGAAAACCTTGACAGAAACTATGGGCAGAAATCATCCTCAGTCTCCCCCAGCACACCTTGGGTTGCAAGTTGCCACACACCACCCCCCCCCCCCCCCCATATGCACTCAAATATCTAATTTAGACTCATGTACCTTAAGCCACAGAGGTTCATCTTGTCTAGGTTTCTACTCATTCTTTTGTACACACAATTTCAGTTCTGCCCTCCGCTAGCCTCTTGTTCATCTCTTCTTATCTTTTCCTCAGCACTAGTAATATTCATTTTTCTCTAATACTTGCATGTGGAATGAAATGGGAACACTAATAAAGTTACTGTATACAATCTTTACCTATGCATCTTTCTTGCCGTACCATGTTTTAAGGTTTTGTGAGACTGCCTGAACACACTGCAAGGGGCCATGTTGTTTTTTTCCATTTGTTTAAGTTTTATTTGATTTGTTATAATTATTTTCAGTACTTCCCTGATAAAAAAGATACACAAAGTCCAAAAAAGTCACTGATGCCAATGGTTCTGCCATCTGAAGTATCGGACGTGTACTTTTTATTTGGTAGTGAAACAGCACACACGATCACATTTAAACCAAGCACAAAACAGAAGTCTTTCCAATATGCACTTGCTCTTAGTTTATTTCTAATCATCTCACAACGATTCACTGCCAAGTTATGAAGATGAGGGACAGGTAACAGCAAAGACTGAAAAAAACATGAAATGATCCCTATGGTAGAAATTTCTATGGCACCCTTATTACTTATTCTATGCACCAAATCCCCTCCCTCCCACCTCCCAAGAAACAAAAACAATTGATGAACAGAATTCAGTTAAAGGGAATCAAAAGGGTAGACCTTGTGGAGGCCTGCCGTCAAAGCCTAGCTGTGTCAGTTGCACAGGAAGACACCCCTTTTCTTCCTATTACAAGCAATCAACATAATGGAACATTATGATTAATATCAGGTAGTGTTAACAGCTTTAATTAAAGAAAAAATATGATTGCATAAAAGCCAAATGTCATAGTGCATAAATTTAGCACCAAATCATTTGCAATTTATGTAAATTGAAGAATTCTTTACCTGTTGCTTTCTTTCTGTTCCTCTAATCATCTCATTTTTCACAAGACAAATTTGAGTTTTTAAAAATACTGTTGATAAATCAACTTAAACATTAGTAACGTCTGTCAGTATAAAAAGCAAAGTTTACCAGGCAAGCAAACAGGCAAACACTGTTACTTATAGGTTAGCACTTTGAGGAAGTTCTTTGAACTGTTTTCCCCTGAACTTTAGAGCAATAAAAAAATTTGAACCGAACTGGTTTCATGAAAACCTCCTGAATTCAGATACCATCCAACCATGATCATTTTCTGTTCGAACACAGTGTGTATCAAGCAGAAAAACATGCATGTCCATTACTTAAGGTAATCATCAAACTTAAGACAGTGAAAACACATTTCAATCAACTTTTCTGTTCAAACTGCAGAAATCTTGGTAAAGCCTTTAAAATGGTAGACAAATACTGAATGCTGTCCCTCTAGTCTCTACCATGATGGATGGATTTCAAATAGCAGTACAAAGCAAATGCGTTCTGCATATTAGTAAAGACTAATCTCATAATACAAAGAGTTTGGGGTGCTTAACTTTCATCAACTGCTCAAAATCTTGGCCTAATAAGGTTTCTATTTTGTCTTCAATATACCTAGGGACAAATTCTCTCCTCAGTTATGTGCACATGGCTCTCATTAACATCAAAGACAGCCAAGCACTTACCCAAGGACAAAATGTGGCTCTAGGAGACTTTTCATTACTCAGATGTATACATATACCAATCTGTGGAACTGGCATTACGCATGTATGTGCCTTAGAAAAAAAGAGAAATTCTAATTTCCAATTTAGTTTTTTTTTTTTAAAAAAAAAAAAAGGAGAAAAAAACTTGTCAATAGAAGAGGAGATTTAAATATTTTGTCCATTTATGGTTCTTGTCTAAAGCCAACTTTGGGAACAAGACAATAAAAACGTGGTTTGAATCAAGAAAGCCTATGGCTAAAAATGAGATACCTTCCTCAAAGTTTATGAATGGAAGAAAGAGGAAAACCAAATAAATAAAAGTTGATTTGCTTACTTTGGTATTCATGTTCTGAGAGAACTCCAAAATAGTATCAACTCTTGTCCACGCATCGGGATGTTCTTTTAAGTGAGTCAAGACTTCTTGAGCCATTCTTTGCTATAAACAAGTTTGGGGAAAAAAATAGCATTAGCATTGGGTTATTTTAGAAAAACTATTCTATCAGCTAAGACATTCATATATTATGTCATCTTTAAATCACGTATCCAAGAATTAGTCAGAATTAAATCAGAAGCAACAGGTCACTTAAACCTCCTTCTGTGTCAATTAAGGTCTTTTAACAGTCAAATCCAAGGAACGCACTAGTACAAGATGGTCAATGACTTACTTCCCTCTTCCATCCTGAATAGTTCTTCTAGACCAGCAGTGAAGATGTGAGAAAACCACACAACATACTAGGGCAAGAAACTTTCTGCCATCCAAGAAAGTGTTCTAGATAAAATTTTATTCCAGGGCACCCGAACTTTCTAGTTCTACTGAAAGTGTTTATGTAAGACACTAGCTTTAAGGAGTACTGCACCATGATGCAAAGTTCTTGATATATGAATTTTTTATTTTATTTTGAAGAATCACAGAGCAGAACTGAAGTTCTCCAATCCCTGCTTGTGAGTAATCCCTTAATATATCCAATAGCTTACAAAAACAGTAACTACTTACTGGGGGGCAGCAGGGCAGCTGGTTATCTTAACAGTTTTTTCCTCCTTGAGACTGCCATAACCAATTATTACTAGGTATTACTAGGTACTGTGGCTTCAATAACTTGCCAAAACTCCTCATCTGAAGCAATTATGCATTGAAACAGGTGAATTCATTTTAGGTATTCTTTTCAGGCCTGGATGTCCATAAACATCTTTTTAAGAAGCCAAATGACATGAGCCATTTCCAAAAATGCAGCGTACTGACCAATCCTGCAGCAAATTACATCACCTACGAGCACCAGACACTGCCTTCCAACATTTTCAAAGTTATGAGAAAAAGTTACGTGGCAGTTAACAAAGATTAATTTGTTCTCCCACTGCATTCTAGAGTCAATTCAACAAAATTACAAAGCAGATAAAGCTTTAACTTCACCAGTTATACCTTACTACAGCTATACAGATCCCTAGTTGGCCGTAAGAACATACTTGAGCTAATTATCAACTAGCATAAAAAACCACACTTGTTCATTAAGACAGAAACTCCATCAAAACTCAAAAATCAATACACATATAACACAAGAAACAGCCAAATTGGGTATGGAATTTATCCAATTAAAATCCAAAGACAAGACAGCACATAAAAACTATGTCTAAAGACATCTATACAATACTGGCATCCCTAGTGAGGAAAACTGAGTGCAGTGGAATATTCCCCAGTCTGATACTGACTTGGACTAGCAAGTCCCTGTAGGTTCCACATGGAGCAGTACCACCTGGATATTACTTTAACTTAAGAAGGCAGTATAACAATTTTCTTGCAGTACCACAGAGAAAAAAAAAAAAAAAAAAAGGCAGTTCTGATGCAGTTCAGTTTAAGAATCACTGCCATGCTGAATGTGGGCACACTTTTACGCTGACCCTCCCTGGTGCTTCTAGTACCAGTGACATATCACAGGATCAAACGTGAATACCACTAAGATCCATATATGCTCACTATCCTTCTCCCAAGCCTTGTGAAATTCACTCTCATACCCACCAATACCCTACACTACTGGACATCAGCTCCCATAGTTTCATACAAACAGTAATGCTTAACCATGACCAAAGCTTCACTGTGCCATTGCTAGAGAAAAGTCAGCCAGCAAACAAGTATCCCCTCCAAACATGCAGCTGCCTAACAGACCCATGGAATTAAGAGTCTGGGACGAATACAGCTAAACATCCATGTGAGTTGTCCCAAAGCTACTTCAGTTGTGCTAGGAGCATTCCTTCTTTTCAGGAAGTACACCATAAAAGCTAAGAACAGAAAAAAATCTAGAAGCTGAAGACAGAATGAAGCTTCTTACTTGCCTAACACAGATCTGCAAATAGTTTTGCAAGTAGCAATATGAGTTAAGCAGGAGACATGCTAAGAATTACGGGGAAGAAGGCAGGTAGATTTGAAAGCAAGTTCAGCATGGGCTATCCAGACTGCATCCTAAACCTTTTTTCCACATTACTATATCCTGTTCCAGACATAATGCTGTTAATATCCCAATATTTAGTTTCCTCGATTTCTGTTACTTGCATCACCTTGTAAGCCATGTTCTGAACTGGCAGACTCTCCAATGAAGTGCTTTTTCCTGCAGGAACTTTTGAACTTCTCTTGGAAGAGGTAAAAGCTTACAGACATTCACTGAAAAACATCTGCACCCTTGGGAAAATACTAAAATAGCAAGCTAAGTTTACATGAAAGTATAACATATTAGTCCACTTATCTGTTAAGTTTCTATCGTGATCCCCTTTTGCCAGTTAATAGCCTCCCCTTGCATTTGTTTCTTGTTGCATTGATTTTCTAAATACACAAAACTATACCCAGCTGATTTATATTAAACAATTTTTCCCAGTACAACAATGGCTATTTGATCATTGCATTTAGTGTTAATCCTCTACTCTCCTTATATCTCTTTCCTATGTTTTAAGGTCAATTCAGACCAAAGAATATTACAAACAGTGCCTATTTTGTAAGTCAGTACAGTAAACAAGTTATCACTTACAAAACAAGCACTACCAAAGGCAAAAGCTACAAGCCACTTTGTGACAGTCATCTAAAAAACTACAGCTAATAACTACTTGGATTTAGGAAACTGAAAATACAAAGATTTCCAAAAAGAAACATGGGGTTTTAGAACCCGCAGGAATTCACATTAGAAAGCCTTACACAAGTTTTTTTTAGATATACAAAACAAGTTCAAGCAAGTATATTTTCTTTTTATTCCAATAGTTGGAAGGAAGGAATAGAAAGGCATCAGCTACTTTGTCTCATTTTAATTCACTTTTTATTGTTGTGCAAGAGTATCTTAGTAAGATGCCTGACACTGAAACTCCCAATTTCTTAAGCATGGACAATTAGAACTCGCCAGAAGAGGATCTATGCCAACACCCTTGTAGCAATACTTGCTTTCAACATTAAGTCTTTTTTCCCAAGTAGTTGGAAACTAGATAAAAGCAATATAAAATTCACTTTCAAGACAACATATGCTCACAGACACACACACTCCCCCGATTTGAACTCAAATTTCACAATTTGCACTAAGTCCTGAGAAGAGCACAAGAAGAATCCGTGCAGAGGAAAACAGTAATGGGGGGAAAAAGAAGATAAAAGGACAAAATCTTCTCTTCATACATGGAATATGCTTTTTTATAAGTATAAATATTCTAATGACACTTTTTTCTCTTAAATACAATCCTTCAGTGAGGCCACTATTGAGTTTATGGCTTCACAATCCCGTCCACAATAGTTAACTCAGACTTTCCTGATGAACAAAGGCCCAGAAGGTGAGCTGCAAGCAACAACACTCCTGCCAAGTTGTACTTGCTCATCTCTGGTAATAGCAGAAGACATGCTAGAAATGAAAACACACATTAAACTAACATTTTTCTGTTATTTCAATGGGCATAAAAGCCTGCTTTAAACAAGGGCACATAAATTACCACAGATATTCTAGTCAATAGCAGAGTAAATCTGTTAACATCACAGATTTTTATTCAAGTAAATTAATTTTGCTCAACTGGTTAGCTATAAGGTCGAACACAGTCCATATACACGGGTTCAAAGTTCATGTTACCTGTGCGCCTTCTCCATGGTACAAGCAGTTCACCACGTTGTCCAACAGATTGATATCCAGTTTCTGGTTAAAATCCAGCAGCTGACGAGCTGCATGGTCTGCTAACATTGTCATAATTGCTGGCATAGATTACTGAAAAATAAAGAATTTTTTTTATCAATTCATAAGAACTTATTAGGTGCAGTTGTAAAGTAGTTGCTTCAATTTAAACATCTCATTTGATTGAGATGAGCTACGTTACCAGTACTAGGTAGCACCAAATACACAAAACTCCCACCATTGTTAAACACAAGGACAAACCCATACTTAAAATTCACACGTTACTGCCCCAACCAAATTCTCAGGGTGTTCAGCAGGCACAACCCATAATAGCAGTTTGACTAATCAATGGGCCACATTATCAAGCAAGCTGAGCAACTTCTTTCCAAGCAGGCAACAGCCCCTACAGTTCCCTGAACATCTGTAAACCAGTAAGTCTGCTGGTAGAAATACCCAGTAGCAACCACTCTGTGATTCTGTACGACGACCCAAACCCGTACTAGCAATCTCAGTAGAATTTTAGGCTTTCAAGGCCAACATGCACATCTGGCTCTGAAAGCTTTTAAACAACCAGTTATGGAAGTGAAACAATCTACGAACTTGGTGAGAAGTTAGCCACAGAGGTCATTTTTCATATACTTGGATAAAGAGCTCACACATTATCTACATACAAGCAAGCCATTGCCACTGAAATTAAGGCGGTTGCCTGTTTGAAGGCATTTCAAGATGAAGTAAGGTGACAGTTAATTCAGCATACCACCTTAGAGAACTTCACACTGGAATGGAAAAGCCCTCTGGAGGTTTCGGGTCCCATAACACACCAACCCCTTGCCTTAGATCTAGTAGCCTCAACATTTTGCAAAGGAAATTAGGTGGAGCACGTGCGACCATGCACATTAAAGATGCTTATGAGCCAGAAACTGGTACAAGATGAAGGCACCCCCAAACAACAAGACAAGCCAAAACCCAAGGAAGTGCGGATCAGAAGCTACACTCCACTCCTTTTAAACCAGACCCCTGCTGGGAATAACTTAAGTTTATTCCCCTCTTCACACAGCAACTGTAATATATTCCTACCCTCTTATCTACAGTTCCCTGACATTCCCCCTCTTTTTCAGAGCCTTCCATAAAGATACAAATTTCACGCCGAACCACTCATTTGAGAAATACCCTGAAGTTTGGAAAACTGCAAGGTCATTCAAAAAAGTTACACTAGCACTATCAGCATGTTCAAAGAGATACGATCAGTCTCTTCTGGAAAGAAACTGCATTCACATGGAAAACAACAGAAATCAATGTACCCAGCCCACCCCTTCTTTAGGGCAAGCTCAAAGTTCTGCTCTTACTGGATAGCTTCACGGGGAAATAAGAATTCATTTCATCCCTTACATATTTAAGTCTTATGCTTAAAAGTGAAGAGCAAGACAAACCTGTGACTCAACCCAAGCAATTGCTAATTAAGTGAAAGTCCTACAGTAACATACAGACAGGGAAAATCTTTTGCTTAGAATGTACATTTGCAAGTAGTATCAAGCAGTTTTGTCTGCTTCTATTTAGAATTATATTAACTGAAAAAAATAACATTTTAGTAATATTTTGAATAAATAACTCGTGCAATTAGTATTACACTAGTGTAATCATTTTGAGGGGTCCATGGCATCATCCAGTCAGGCTTTTTACAGCATCTCCCTGGAAAAATACGAGGAAATAAACATCAAATAGAAACCAAAATTAATTAAACCCTGCATCTGTCCTCCACCCAACTCTCTAAGTTTTGGGAATTGCTCAGTATGGAAGCGAGAAACAAAACAGCAGGGAAAGCTGATTTCCTTCTTCTAACTTAAAAGGGCACTTCAAGACTTCACCTGGCATAGGGGCAGTGAGCAGCACTCCTAGGAGGAAACCCAGCCAATTAATACGCTCTGCAGTGTAGAGCACAATTGCTCCCACCAGCCGCGCGTACTCGCAGGCACGCCCCTCTCCTTTCGCATCTGCCCTCCATGGCTGAAGCGGGAGCTGGGAAAGCAGCTCTCAGACCACGAGGAACGTTTTAAATCCGGGATTCCTTGGGTAGGGCCACTCATTTTAGATTTGAGCCCCCTTTGGTGGTTTTTATGCAGTCCTAAGAAGACAAACGAGCAGCCACGTGACAAGCAGAAGTTATTAACCACATGGAGGCAAAAAGGAAATGTTTTGAATAGGGCTCTTTGCCACTCCCAGCATTATCTTCAAAATGACCTGCCTGCTTGCAAACTGAAATACAGAAATGGCGGCTTTGTGGTCAATACCAACAGTAACCAACCTGATCTCCTGCTCCCAGCACCGTACCCACACGAAGCTCACAGCCTTTGGCGTACCATACTCCTACACTTTCCCCGTCATGCCTGAACCCAAGCAGTTTTAAATCTCACCTCTAACCACCACCACCAATTCTTCAACACTGGCAGTAAGTGGGGTAACAGAAACAAAGTTTAAAAAACTACACTACAACATAGCAAGAACATGACATCTACCGAAGGTCAAAAGAACTGCATTTGCAGAGAACTGTTTACATAGTTTATCCCAACTCTCGATGACCCTGGACCCTCAGTTTGAAACAACAATTAGCTCTTTAAGACACACCCGATTCATTTAAGCATGTTGCGCCCGAGAACGAAGCCATTGATTCGTAGTAGCGAGACCGAGAGCATTCCCAGGGAAGCCCGAGGCATACCTCCACTGCAGGTACTAGAGCTTTGGGGGGCAGCCATTAGGACACCCTGGGCGAGCCGCTCTGCCCTCCTCACGCCATCCCAGCACCGGAGGGGAGGGAGCCACCTTCCTCCAGCCATTTCCTTGCATCTTTCAGACGTTCCCCCAGCCCCACGCTGGTCAGCGGAGCACCTGGCACGGTGGGGACGGCAAAGCACCCATCCCTTCCCTCCCTTGCCCCACGGAGCGCACAGGGGAAATCGACCCCCAGCGGTGCCCAGGCCCCGCCACCCTCCTCCTGCGGGGCCGCCGAGCCCCTGGCTCGCTCCGGTGGGTGCCCGGGGCCGGGTGGCTGGCGGCGGGGCCCCTCCTTCCTTCCCTCCCTGCCTCCCCTCCCTCCCTCTCCCTGCCTGCCTCCGCTCCAGCCCTGCGCTCTATACAGGGCCCCCACGTGACGCGGGCGGACGTTTCAATACTGCTGCACAGACACACAAAAATATTTCTGGAAACTTCCACTCCTAATAATTTACAGATTAGGGCCCGGCTCTCCCCCCCGCACGGACCCAACCCCGGCGCGATCGCCCCCCTCGTAACGAGGCCGAGCCCCCCCCCCCGGCCCCCTCAGGCCACCCCCCCCCCCCCCCAGCTCCCCAGGCCCACCACCGCGGCCCCGCTCCCGACCTGGGGCCCCCGGTGCTCGCAGCCCCGGGCCTCAAGTCCCCCCCACAGCCTCCCTTTGGCCCCCAGCCCTCGGGGGCTCCTCACGGCCCTCCCTCCCTCCGTCCCTCCGCCCCCGGCCCGCTCCGCGCCCTCACCTCCGTGTTCCTCGCAGCCTCCTCCTTCGGAAAGTAAGGGGGGAGGGAGGGGGGGAAGGTGAGCCAAGTTTCTAACCACACGCCGAGGGGGGGGGAAAAAAAAAAAAAAAGAAATAATAATG
>NC_048895.1:4526793-4526898 GCF_011077185.1 Oxyura jamaicensis
GGGGCCGTGAGGGGCCGTGAGGGGCCGTGAGGGGCCGTGAGGGGCCGTGAGGGGCCGGGAGGGGCCGTGAGGGGCCGTGAGGGGCCGTGAGGGGCCGTGAGGGGC
>NC_048895.1:4526908-4527802 GCF_011077185.1 Oxyura jamaicensis
GTGAGGGGCCGTGAGGGGCCGTGAGGGGCCGTGAGGGGCCGTGAGGGCGCCCCGCCGCCGCCGAGCCCCCCCCGGGCCGCTTCTACCTTCCGCGGGGCCCCGCCGAGCTCCGGCTCCGGCTCCCTGCCCCGCCGCCGGCTGCCCCGGGCCCCGCAGTGCCGGAGGTGCTGACGGCCGGGGGCTGCCGCTCGTCCCGCTGCCGCCGCCCTCCCCTCAGCCCGGCGGGCGCTCAGGGCAGCCCCATCCCCGCCGCCCGCCCCCCGGCTCGCAGCAAACTTCGCCCCCCGGCGGCTCCCCCCCGCGGGCTCCCCCTGTGAGCAGGTCGCACGCACGGCGGCCGAGGCGGCGGCGGCGGCAGGGACTGAGCGCGGCGCGGCTCCCCCTCCTAGTGCCACAGGCGCGGAACCGGCTCAAACCGGTTCAGACCGGGAGATTCCATCTCGGTTGAGTTTGCGGCCCATGGCGCCGCGGAGCGTTTGGAAACCTCGGGCCTCCGCCCAGCGGCCGCTCCCATTGGTCCCCCGACGGACCGCCGCGCCAGCGGCCTCCGCGCTCATTGGTCGGCACGGCTGTCCGTCCGGCGCTGAGCCGCGGAGGGGAGGGGGGAGCGAGAGGAGGAGGGGGGGCAGGAGAGGGGGGCGGGCCGCTGCACGCTGAGTGGCCGAGCTGAGCTGTCGCTCAACGCCGGGCCCGCCTCCAGTTCGCAAACGGCGGGCGCGGGTGCCGGAGCGCTGTGATTGGTCGGCGGCTCGGCGTGACGTACACGGCGCGTGGGCTTCTTGGGTGGAGGGGGAGGGGTGGCAGTTGGCTGCGGGTTCGCGCCTCAGGAGGTGCGGGTGGGTGGGGCATCCTGTGAGGGGAGATCCTGTGAGGGGAGATCCTGTGAGGGGAGAT